>NW_004524592.1:5850998-5857764 GCF_000260255.1 Octodon degus | reverse complement strand
TTGTGTCCAGTTAGAATTTGTTTTTCATTGCCTAAGATGACAATTGTTTGAAATTTATTTGGACCTCAACTGTTAGATAGAAAACAAGTGTCTAAGGAGGAGAAGTATGGGAAGAACCACATTTTTATTAGCCAGTATCTTTTGGACAAGTCAATCTCTCTATCCTTGGTTTCTTTTTCTGAATAATGAGAAAATAATACTTTTTATTCTCTACAAAATAATTATGAATATTAAGCATGGTTGTGTATATAACAATGCTTCATAGGATATAATTGCAGCAGAGCATGGTGGCACATGCCTGCAATCCCAGGACTCATGAAGCTACTTCAGGAAGAGAACTGTGAGCTTAAGACTAGCCTAAGCTACACAGTGAGTTCAATTCCAGCTTCAATCACATAGAAAATTCCTGTCTCAGGAGAATAGAAACTAAAATGCAAAAGCAAAATGTGACTGCTCACATAAGTATGATGATTCCACTCTCTTGCTTTGATTTTTGTCTTATTTTTCTTATAGCAGTGATAAAATATCCGACATCCAACAGGCAAAGGAAGAGAGGATTATTTTGACTCACAGTTTGTAGAGATTTCTGTCTGTAATCTGATGACACCAAGGTAAGGTGGCATGGGAGAAGGGCATCACAGAGGAGAAAGATTCCATGGTGTAGCAGGCAGGAGGCAAAAAACAGCAAAATAGCTTCTTTATGTCTCTTTATAGTTCATCCAGTCCATAAACCTATTGATTGGTGCTGAGCATAGGCGGAGGCGGGGGGGGGGGGCTTTCATTGTATACATCATTTATGCTCTAATGCCAATATCACACTATTAATCTACATTCACACACCTTACTTCAGTCACTTTCCAAAACCCCCACTTATGACCATATGAAACTTGGTGGGGGGACATCTAAGCATAAGCCATACACTCTTCTCACGCCCCTCCAAAGGCTCATGCAATTCCTGTATGCAAAAGAGGTTCGGTCCATCTCTAAAAGTTGCCAAAATCTTCATAGTTTCAGAATTGACAAAAATTCAAAAAGGTCTTCTCTCAGATTTAAGATAAATTTAGCTTTGATCCCCTGTATAAATAAAAAGAAAGTGAAACATTTCCAACATAAATAGCACAAGATAAAATTTCCATTCCAAAATATACAAATAAGGAAATAAAAAAGAATGAGAATAAAACAAGACTAAAATCCAGCAGGGCAAACATTAAGTCCTATAGTTTCATATTTAGCACAGGGTATAATCTGTGGCAAGATGTTAACTCTAGAGGGCTTTGGTGTCTCTGCCAGTTTGGCACTTACGTGGTTCTAGCTCCCATGTCTTCTCTCCTGCACTGGCTCTTCTCAATCCACATTCCTGAATCCTCCAACCCTCAAGGGTCTCTACTGCACTTGTAGCTTCACATTCATAATTTTATACACTGCCTTCTCAGGAGACACACTGCCTGACCTCCCATGCCTTTTTATGAAATATGAGTGGAAGCCTTCCTCATCCCACAACTCTTGTTTTCTGCATATACTTAAACTATCACAACATGGATGACACCAAGTCTGCTGCTAGCTGGAGCAGTAGCTAGGCTTTAGTCTGTCTTACCAATAAGGGTCAAGTCCTGGATTAATGCTATGAATCCAATCCTAAGGAATATATTCCATAGGCCACTGCCACTCTGGGACATGGTGCTCTGTGACTTTTTTCTTGAATCTGTCACTTTTAAAATTTTGAGGCTGCAAAGGTTGGAGTTATGCTGGTTCTTGGGATGTCCTTAGGCCATATTTTTTCTTTTTTCTGTTTCTTTTTTTATAGTTTTCTTTTGAAGAGTAAAAAAAGAGCAAGAAAAATAAAAACAAAGGCAGAAACAGGGTAATATATAACAACACATAAGTTACAGATTTTCAAAAAAGGAATAGTTGATTAACTATCATTGACATATTATTTATTTTTATCATCAAATCTCTTGCTCAGATTAACAGATATAGTAATGCAAGATGGGACATATGATTGAATATTACAACATGATTTCAAGAAAACTTAAATTTTTGTTCTTGTCTCTTATTTTCTTTTATTACCTTTTTTAAAATTACCTTAAAGAGTATAGTAGTAATTAATATGACATTAGAAATGGTATTTAGGCCAACTTTTTTCTTTTCTTGTTTCTTCTCAGCAACAAAGTTCTCCTCTACTGTGTTTTTGCAGGCCATAACTTTGACCTGAGTGTTTTTGCTTATCAAACTCAAAACTTGGGGCAGAGGAGATAGCTCAGTAGCAAAAGCACTTGCCTGGCAAGTGCAAGGGCCTGAGCTCAATCCCTGGTTCCACAAAAACAAAAACAAAAACAAAAACAAAAACAAACAAACAACCCCCCCCAAAAAAACCCTCAATACCTTCAAGATCATTCTGTCGGTTTTTTTCTTTCCTTCTTAAAAATAAATTGATCTAAAAGACCCCAACAGCAGCCATGCCTTTGCCTCAACATTAGCCTGCCTTGACATTTCTTCTTCTAGTTTAATTATTCCATGGGTCTTAATCTCAGCCTCTTGAAAAGTCTCTTGAATATAAGCAAAGGGCAGACAAATTTTCTGCCAAAGCATAACATACAGAGTTTGGAGTCCAACAACCAATGTGTTCTTTGTTCTTCACTGAAACCTTTAAACCTGTCTTTACTGACTGTATTTCTATTAGGTTATGGTTTTCTGATCTCTGACCAGGATCTCCAACAAGTTCAGTTTATACCTTCCGTACTACTTCTTCAGCTGGCAGTCTTTTTAAACATTTCCTGTGTCTCAGTTACTATTCTCTTGTTGCTGGGACAAATACCTGACACTCAAAAAAAAGGAAGGAGGGAAGGGTTGATATAGCTCAGTTAATGGAGATTTCAGCCCATATTCAGCTGGCTTCAAAACAGAGCAGCACACGGCAGAGAGCAACCTTTCATGGTGGAGGCAAAGAGCAAGAAAGCAAAGGGGAATGGCAGCAGCTCAGGCAGCTAGCCAATCTCTCTCCCCTCCTTACATTGTAATGCAAATTATCTGCCCCAGGGCAGGTGCAGCATCCACACCCATAATAATCAATCACAAACTCCAGAAGCCACACCATGACTGCATGAGGCTTTGGGGGGACAACTAGACACAAAGTGTACAACCCTGAAAAACAATTCCAAATGCTCCTGAACCATATGGCCAGGCAAAATCACAGTAATGGCCCCACTTTCTTAATACCAGTATCTGCCTTAGATAGAGTTAGGGTTATCTTTCTGTTCATTCATTCAATATTATAGCCTTACAACATGTTACTTCTGAACCTCCAAATAAAAAAATAACTAAGTCTGGTCAATGACTAAGTGACTAGATGTCTTCACTGCATTGACTCTAACATTTGTTTTTAAAACTAGTGTTTGAATGAGGAGTGTATAATTTGGAAAAGAAGGTATCAAACAACAAGGAATAGAGATTGAGACTCACATAGTGGCTCAAAGCATCAGAGGCTACAGTGTGTGTAAATGAGATAGATGAAGCAGTAACAAATGTAACCGGTAGTGGCTCAGTGTCTAGTATATGCTGGACCTTGTTCCGGGTACTTAGGATATACACTGAACAAAGCATTCCAAGATGTCTATTTCTGTGGCTCTTGTAGTACATTAGAGTAACCAGCCAAGGTAATTCTGTGGCTGCCTTCTACAAAATTTTGGAGATTTTAATAAACATGTATTATAGGAAAATGAAATGAAGAAAAAATATGCATTTTTTTAGTTTATGATTCAATTCAATTCTAAAATTTCATAATCAGTCAAGTTTGAGGATGAAAGTGCTCTTCCTGAGAGAGCTATTTTGAAGTAAGATTTACACAGAAAGAAAGTAGAATTTTACCCTGGGTTACAGAATTGTTCTCCATGACTTTGGTGTAGAGGTGATAGAAAAATGGATTCTAAAGCTCTCTTCCCTGTTGTAAGTTATGCCATGCTTTCATTACTGAGCTAATTAATTCAGGGCAAAGTAAGTTCCTGAGTTAATGATTTGTTCATATGATCAATACGTTTACTGATTTATTTAATATTCATTCAAAAACCCGTAAGCTTCTATGATATAGAAGCTAAATTAATTTTTATACATCAGGGTTCCACATGATCCTGGTCATACTTGAAAGTCATTATTAGAAGAGGAACTTATTTTGTCTTACTGAGATGTGAGTGAGATATCAATTGTTTTAGTTGCCATTAACAAGGTAACTATTTCTCTAAACATTCATATTGAAATGCTTAGGTTTCACCTTCTATATGGCTTGGTGGATGGGATAAGACTTGGCAAATGTATTCTGTTATTAGCATGTATAGACCATTTCAGCTATCACAAGATAAATGGCAAAAATTCCCAGGATGTCAGCATAAGCCGCCCAACTATGAATAAGAGCTCTACAGAAAGGTGATAGAGGAAATGAGATGAATGAGTACGCAAGAGTAATGGCTTACTGTAAGTCCCATAAAACACGTACTATATGCCTGAAGATCAGCACATTTAGTGTTTAGAACTAGTTGTCACATAAAGGAGCAAAAAGGAGAAAAATATCAAAGTGCTAATTAGAGAGTGACATGAATAAATAAATGCTCTTTCAGAAGGATGCTGTCACTATATGAAGGCAGATAGATTTCAGGACACTTAGAATAAATTTTAGTAGCACTAGAGTTCTTCGGTAGTTTGTAAGTCTACAAACATTTTTTTCTGTTCATTTGGATGCTTATTAGATTTACTGTTTTTTCAGTGGAATGCTTTTCACCTCTTTGAATAAGAGGATCTTATTTGACTATCAACAGTTCTTCTTGTTTCTCCACATCTTGCTACCAGGTTAACTTTTAGTATGAATTAATGGCAAAAAATAGGCAATAGTGAGTAGATAATATGCTTTAAGAAATAATTGAAATAAATGAGTTTCTTTGTCAGTCTCCATATATGTATATTTTGACCTTGCATTGATGTGCAAGAGCTGTTTGTTCAACTTAATAACAATGCTTTCTTTGCATCTAAATATGAAACTGCTTGACTACTTCAGAGATGCCTCCAGGGATCCACAGTTCCCAATGTAGGCATTAGCTCTATGGTTCCTGATACAAGATTCTAGAACATCGGCTATATTGCTCACAAATAATCATAAGAATATGACCATGGGTGTCTTTTATCCTGATTTATGTGACAAAGTGCTTTCAGTTGTTCTGTAGTTTATAGACAACATTTATTCAGTATCATCATTCATTCCCTATTCTAGCCCTGAAGGGTTTCTCCTATTCTAGCTCTCCTGGGGGGGGGGAGAGTTCTAGAAGGTTCTGTGATTTCAGAATGAAGACTAAAATGAAAGCTATAGATTGATTCCACTAACAATTTCACAGAGCTGCTATCATGACCTGACCAAGAAATTTCTGAGATTTTTCTAAATCCAGTGTTTAGATCACTTTCCAATCTCTGATAATTTGTAAACTGAATAAGTAAACTTGAGAACTTAGAATTATTCCAGGGACTGATGAAGACAGTAGCCAGAAAAATGTTTCAAGATAGTGTTATTATACACTGCATATAAAAGGCAGTGGTCATAGCAGCTATTTATTTTTGTGACATTTTACAATGATTAAATCAGTGAACTTCTGAGAAAATTCATAGACATCTCAGGTTTTGAAGTAGTTCAGAGAGAGGCAGTGGCATACCCTGCAAATGCAAATGTGTTTTCTAACCTCCAGTTGCCAAGTGACTGACTCCGTGTAGGGACAACCTGCTCTAAAAGTAGACTCTAGGTGTGCTCTGCCCTTAACCAAGTGTCATTTAATTAGAGGGGTCTTGTTTAGTTACTCTGCTGTTCAGAATCCTTTCTGTCTTTCTGGTCATGAAATAGCTCAGCTGAACTAAGAGGCAAAATGACAATAATTGGAAACAAAATGTCTTTGTTTCTTTTTCCTCTGAGCAACAGACTGCTACTTCCAATCACCATATTGGTGAAGGTGGCTTCTTTATTGAGCCTGCTGACAGAGGCATTCGGCATATTTATAACAGCTGAGGAGAGCATGCCCTTAAGAGTGAACTTAATTCTTAGACTGCCAGGTAGTCTTCTGTGAATGACAGTGATTTGTCCCTTGTGATTCTTTTTGTTCCTTACTGACTATTCATAAAGCAATATTTGACAGCCTAATTTTATACAGCTAATAACACTAAGAAGCAATGTGCATTCAGAGTGTCCTTTAGACTGTTTCATATTAAACTATTTTTAATATATATATATATTTATTATCTCTGTTATATGAGATTGATTGCAATTTTTATGCTTTTCACTAAACAATCTTTCAGAGATTCAAAGTAGAGATTTTGTAAACTTGCCTCATTTCTGTCATTAAGCAATACATGAATTTGGGTGTATAATAGGAAAATTATATGCCATTCTGTTGTTACATTAAGAAAATAATCTACTCCATACACACTCAGCAGATATTTTAAATGTTCCAGACACTCTATTTGACATTGTAGATACAGTGAAATATGCTACGAACACTAGAAAAACTCACAGGTAAGGAAGAGGAGGAGCATATTTCTTAATCCTGTTCCCATCATATAGGTATTAATGATATGTGCATTTTCCAGATTGGGAAAACTGAGGATGAAGGAAGCTAAATCATTTTCCTGCAGACACACTGTTAATATGTGATGGAGTGGAAGTCAGGCCCAGATGGTCTGATAGGCTCCTCACGTCAATGATTGGTTTACTTTTCTACTTTTTTTTTATTTTATTTATTTA
>NW_004524592.1:5826285-5841164 GCF_000260255.1 Octodon degus | reverse complement strand
AGCTAAAACAAATTACTTAACTTTTCATTGTTCAATATGATAGTGAGGGTTACATCCTCAGTTTAAATTGGCTGTTTGTGAGAAGAAATACAGAGAGAGATTTATACGGCTCTTCTTTTCACCTTGCATTATAGAGAACTGATTTTCTATAGATGATGGTTTGCAAACAAAAACAGAGAAAATACCACAACTGCCCGGTCACAGTCTGTTCTTGCTCTGATGCTGGACAAGAATTAAGAATGGGAAATAAAAGTTTCACTTCTCCTTCATCTTGCCCTCTCTAACCCCTAGACAGAAGAAGTAGAATCTTCTTGTTACTACTAGACCTGAGAAGCATCACATTGTCTGATTCTCTGGTACCTCAGAGCTTGTTGCAATTTAGAATAATTAAAGCAATCCTCTCACGTTTAAAACTGCACTTATGCCCAGACCTGCTGCTTATACCGGCAAAGAGGGGACAGAAATTCAGTCTCATCGAAAAACTCTTTGGATTTTAATGCACAGCCACAGTTGAGAACCATTGTCCTGAAAAATATTTTATAACTGGTAGAGGAAGGCATTTTTCTTAATCACAAGTTGTATTGCTGACTCTGTCTTTTCTTACTTTTTGTTGACCTTAGGATGAAATCTCAGTTTTACCCAGTCTTCAAGCATATCTGCAACCTCATGATTTAGTAACATTTTGCAATTCATTTTACTGGTGCCAAGTACAAAGATTTTACTAGTAGCAACTTATTGTACTTACCCCCCATCTTACCTTTACTAATGTAGTTTTCTTTCCTGACATATATCGCTTTTTTTGTCTACACCATAGCATATAATCCTATCCAACATCAATCACAACTCCTCTGTTCCTGATAAATTCCCACTTGTAATTTTTGCTACACAGTCTAGCACCTCATATCAGATTGCTTTGGGAGGGGTGTAGAATTCAAAGAATTTCTTTGCAGTAAAGATTTGCTGAGTATTCACAGTGTTTTCCTACACCCAGTCATTTCTGACCTGAAAGAAAAGCCATACTCATGCCGCAGTGATGAAGTGAAATTCCCAGAACAGCAGCTGAACCAACAAAAAATTGCATCTCACCTGTGAAAACTTCCCTTTGGATCGTCTGTGAAGTAGATGTGTTCATTGCATTGCTCTCAGATCCCAGCAAGTCAGACTCCTCTTCTCTAATGATTTGGCATTGACACACACATGATGCTTCCCAAAGATCATTGCTCAGAAAGTGTCTGGTCGCCCCGCCTAATTATGTGTGTTCCTGAGATATATGGGGGACATGATATTAAGGGTGAAGGCAAATGCCTCTGGTATCTGCTTCAAACTCACAAGCCCATTATCCTTTGCTATAGTTCTACCACATTGAAAGAAGACTAGGTTCTATCCCTATGGTTGCGATTATCAATATTATTATGTATTTGTAGATGAAGACAGGTGAAGTTGGTTTAATGTCCTTCAATGACTAACACAGGGACACTGACTGAAAATTCTATTCTCTTTAGACCATAAACTTCTTTACAGCACAGACAATGTATCACCATTATTATTGGTAGAAGAAATAGCTGTTTTTCAAGAAAGATATGGTTTGGTGAAATTGATAGATTCTACTTAAAATGCAGGGTTATCTTGCCTTTTATTTCATTGTGCCTCACATAATCCTAGGTAGTAAGAAGTGAGGCATGCATGAGTGGATGATCACTTATTTCTAATTAGGGTGATATTACTGCTTGAGTCTTGAGTTCTACCCACGCGGTTTGAGGTGCAGGAGAGATGAGAATGACATATGAGGAGCAGAAGGTGAGGACACTCAAGACATGGCACACAGGGCTGACATGAGCCCTTGGGTACAGGCTCCTACACAGAATCCTAGCAGCTCTTATTATTGTCTTAAAATCTTAACATGTATTCATTGAGACTACTGTCAATTTGAAACAAAATAAAATAAGTAAACAAAATACTTTCTATGGAGGGCTAAACCCACAAAGCTATGTTATAGTTCAAAGGTTTGGTTCTCCACCCCCCAACTTTTTAGACTTTGTTTCATGGATGGTTTTAAGGATTTTCATCATCAATTGCCCTGAATAATTTGCCTGAACAGCCAGAGTTCTGAAGGAACAAAATCAAGAGGGAATTTGCTCGGTACTCTAGGGATGGCAACACTCACATATCAGTAAAAGGGTCTGGAGTTTTCTAGATTCTTCTCTGCACACTCCAAATTCTCTCTCATTGCTGTCTAGAGGATGAATTACTAGTCGGACCACCTGTAGCAACATCTGTCTTATGATGCAGTGGAAGAAATGGTCAGCTGAACGAGATATCTTGTTCTACAGAAAGAACATTGGTCTTAAAGCCAGACAGTTTTGGCTTACATCTGTGCAATTTGATTCTTCAACAATATCTATTTTATAATAATTACAGAAGCCCTAAGGGTGATGTACACATCTTAGTTTTTAGATTATCATTTATTTCAGCGAACGGGGTTGTGAATAAATGAAGAAAGTATTTAAGGGTACAAGCAAAGAAGGAGTAGCTCAACACAATTTGGCATTGCTCTTATATAACAAAATTACAAATATGTTTTTCCTCAAATCAAATTTTCCAACTTTAAAAATAATTTTATTCTTTGGTTTGTAAATTAGTGATCACAATATTTGAGTTGATATTAATGAGATAAGGGATCACCAATAAATATATTATCTTAGTATGTTTATATTATCAAATTCTGAGGTATTAGGGTTGCAAGTCTCTGTAAAACACACATCAGCAATGCATGCTGCTAACTTTTGATGCCACAGCACCCTCATTTTATGTTTGTGTATACATTTACGTTCATATCTTTCATGTGCTTGTAACCTTTTCATTTGAATGCAAGAATTTCCATGTATTAAGAGCAGATAAGGAGCCCGGCTGGGGAAATAGCTCAGTAGAATAAGCGTTTGCCTGAAAAAAAAAAGATAAGATATTTTATATTGCATATAATCAAATATTAAGGTATTCAAATGGGCAGATATTCATTGGAATCTGTCATTTTCATTCATCAATTTGGTCATTCACTAAATGCATATATAAATAGTAACAAACACTCTTCTAGGTGCTGGAGGTATTTGTCCTTCATTGAATTTTGGTAGTACTTCCTGAGTAAATAAAGATTACATTCCATTTGGGGATAAGATCAGAAAATACAAGGTGAAAATAAAACACTACAATATTTTAGAATGTGTTTGAAAGTGATGAATGTTGTTTGGCAGTGGGGTGGAGAAATGACAAGAAGTGCAGGGAAAAGAAATTTAGAATAACCTGAGGGATGATGTTGAAGAAAAAGCTCATTGAATCCAGCTTCTGGAGAACAGCATAAGAGAACATGAGAACCCAGCAAATTGCTAAAAGAAATAGAGGTTCAGCCATGCAGACCTATAGGAAAGAGAGCTCCAGGCAGAAGGAGAGGCCGAGATTGGCATATTGTAGGAATAGCAAGGCACCCAACGTGGGTAGAGAGAACTAAGTGGATCAAGGGCAGTAAGGGAGACACAGGCAAAGTGGGCAAGCAGGGACTGTGCAGGTGGGGTTCCATTTAGTTTGTAAGGTATTCCCCCCATCTATCTATAAAACATAAAAAATAGATCACAGATGTTTGTAATATGGTAACAATGAAATAGCAAGGACAGCAACATGCTCAGAGTCGATAAATAAGTATTTATATGATTTTTTGGCAAATTACAATATATTTATGTTACAGGAAAGACGGGTTAGAGTGTAATGCTGTGTTGGCCACCAAGAGCAATGACAGTGAATTTTGTTTTCTTCCTAACCTAGGAATATAATGTACCTTGAGAAAAGAAGCCTCATACATCCCATAATTACATTTTTAAATGTTAAGAATTATTATTCACTTTTAAAGGAATCAGAACTAAAATTCTGTTGGTTTCTTAAAAAAATTCTGCTGTGCTTAAAATATATTTCTTCATAGTCAGGACTCAGTGGAAATGAGGAACAGCTGGCCAACATCTTGTATCTCATAATCTATCATGCATGTACTAATTATTATTAATTTACTTAGAGAATGGTCTGCTTCCCAGGTAAAATACATTGTCTCTTCATTCTTCTCTCCAAGGTCCTCTTTCATATAATTTTAGCTCTTTTGGATTTAAATAGCTCTCTACATTTAATATCTTCTATCTAATTAGTACTCAATTTCTCTAATTTGAACTGAATCAGTTTAAAATTTTTCTTGTAAAGAATAATCTGATAAATTATCTGTGTAACTCATGCTAGAATTACTAGCTACTTCTCAGAAAAATCTGAATCCTGAAATGTTACAGTAAATACATTAATTCTTGCACTTTATTTCATTTTAATAATAAATGTATACAAAATACATTGGTTATTTATTCTTGGTTAGCTGCATTATCAACTAACAAGAAAATTTACAAATTTTATAAAAGAGTGTATTGAGCTATAAATTAATTAAATCTTCATCTAATTTTGAGTACAAACAAGATAATGAAAGAAAAAATATGTAATTGTTATAGTGCTGTTTCGTGTGCAAGCAGTTATAGAAAAATGACTCAAGATGTATAGGTATCATGTCACCTGTTATTATGGAAGAGAACTGGCTAATTTTAAGAATAGAGGTTAGATTTTATTGGTATTGATATATTATTTGTTTCAGTTATTGTTGGTGTGTGACAAACTTCTCCAAATCTGGGAAGCCCAAAACAGAATAATCACTCTTTTGCTTACAAGGTTTTAATTTAAAGAGGGTACTGTTGCATGCCCAGTATGTCCAACTTCACTTGTGTGTTTGTTATCCTTAAGAGAGTTAACAGTACAAGGATAAGATGGCTGAGTATAACATTTATTCTTTAAAATGGGATATATTTTGTATATTTTAGATGTAAACCATCATATTCTGACCCTAGGCCCCAAAGACTCATATCCATCCCGTTATGGAAAATGTATTGTCTATTCCTCTGAGTTTGCAAAGTCTTACCTGTTTGAGTATTTCTGAAAAGTCCAACTCCAAAGTCTTCCATGAGACTCAAGGCAAACTCAAGCTGTGACCTTCTGTGAAAATCAAAAAGAAAGTTAAATACCTTCAGCATATAACAGCACAGAGTAAACAGTCCCACTCTAAAAGAGATGATCAGGAGGATAGAAGGAATTAAAAACAAGGCAAGAGTGAAACACAGCAGGGTGAACACTAAATACTGCATTTCCATGTCAGGCACCTAGGGCACTGTGGGGAGATGTGATTTCCACATGGCTCAGACAGCCTTTCTCTATGTCCTTGCTGGGCTGGCTCCTCAGCTTCTCTGTGGTCTTGTTCTGGTCACTCTCTGTGGCTTTTCTCAGTAGATGGTCTCTGTTACTAGCACCTCAAACTTCCTAGAGTTCATGAACTTAATTTATTACATGATTCTGGAAAAAAATGGCCATCTTTATGTTCACATGAGAAAGATGGTCATGGTTGTATTTGTCGCCTGATGTAGAATTTGCAAACAAAAACAAAATTTTGCTAAGTGCTTCTCTTTGAGAAATAAATTTTTTGTGAACAAAAGTATCTGTGAGTTGAAGTACCACTATAATTTCCTAATAGTCATAGCCTTGTATAACTTAAGCATTAATTTTCTTATCTGATGGCCAAAATGCTGCAAGAATCCTACTCCCATAATTGAAACCTACAATCTTGTTTCCAGACATACACCAAAGTAGGTACTTCTTATCAGGAAGGCTTATTTATTTGTATTTTAGGGCAGAGTATACAGGGTATTCAGGGTCTCTACTAGATCGGACTCATAGTGATCCTCCTGTTTACAGCTTCCCAAGAGCTGGGATTATAGGAGCATGCCACCATGCCCAGTTTCCAGGGCTGTCTCAATGCACCCTGGGGAAGGGGCCAGCATCACAGGCCCAAGGATTGAACCCTCAGCCCCTGTGCCTGTTTGCAGGCACTTTAATCCATAGAGCTATTTGGCCTGCCCTTAAGGAAGGTTTAAAAAATAGGAAGTCTGGAAAGGTGGAAATGGAGTGGAGAAAAAAGTCCTCAGTTTATGGGTTAATCTCTGCCAATGGTTCATAATTCATATGCAGGCTTAAATTCAATTGGAAGAAACTTTTATTAAAGCAATAATAACACAGAGCTTCTAATATCATTATAAGCATGTACCTATCTTTGCATCTCCATCTTTGGACAACATTGAAAAAACTGTGCCTTTTACTCTAATGAAGAAAAGACCTTCACTAGATGATTGGCAACAGCATCAAACTTTGCTGCTATTTCCTGTCTGCAGCAGCACACTCTCATTTTGTTACTGTCCAGGTGATGTCACTCATTTTGAGATGGTTTAAATCTCTTTTTAATACGTTCAAAATATTTGGTGTCTTAGACTGGCTGTGGTGGTGTATGCTGTAATCCCAGAACCTGGGAGGCTTAAAACAGGAGGATCACTATCAGTCTGATCTGTGCAGTGAGACCCTGTAAACTCTGTACTAAATACATAAAAAATATATATAAAGAGAAAATTATTTGCTTCTTTCTTTTTGCCCATTTGATCACCAGAAACATGCCCTCAACATCTGCCTCTCACTATGCTTCATGATGTAAGAAATATAAATTTTTTTCACATTAAACTTTGTTTTAATGCGTCTCAAAATTCTGTGATAGATTTTTGGTCAAATTGTTTCCATTAAAAAGTATTGATTTTAAAAACTAGTAACTTAAAAACTGCCTCACAAAAAATGGTCCACAAAACATTCTCTTTTCCTTCTGAAGGTTTCACAATGCATTGTTATCATTAACCAGTCTTTCACTATTAAGCTTAAATGGCCATTTGGGAGAAACAGTTCTGAGACTGGTCTTATACCACTGATTAAGACTGGTGTGGCAGGTGCTAGGGATAACATTCATTTAGGCTTTTGAGCTTTCTGGGCAGACTTGGTGATCTTGCCAGCTCCAGCAGCCTTCTTGTCCACACTTTGTTGATACCCACAGCAACTGTCTGTCTCATATCACGAACAGCAAAATGAGGTAGGTAGTCAGAGAAGCTCTTGACACACATGGGCTTTCCTGGAACCATGTCAACAATGGCAATATCACTAGATTTCAAAAACTTGGGCCAAGCTTCCAGCTTCTTACCAGACTGGTGATCAATCTTTTCTTTCAGCTCCGCAAACTTGCAAGCAATGTGAGTTGTGTGACAAGCCAGGACAGGGGTATATCCAGCACTGATCTGGCTGGGATGGTTCAGGATGATTACCTGAGCAGTGAAACCAGCTGCTTCCACTGATGGATCATTTTTGCTGTCACCAGCAACATTGCCACGTTGGACATCTTTGACAGACACATTCTTCACATTAAAGCCAAAATTGTCTGCAGGAAGAGCTTCATTCAAAGCATCATGGTGAATTTTAACAGACTTGACTTCAGTTGTGAAGTTGACTGGAGCAAAGGTGACCACCATGCTGGGTTTGAGAACACCCATCTCCACTCAGCCCACAGGGAAAGTACCAATACTACCAATTTTGTAGACATCCTAGAGGGGCAGCTGCACAGGCTTGTCAATTGGTTGAGTGGGTAGAAGGATGCACTCCAAAGCTTCAAGCAGTGTGGTTCCACTGGCATTGCCATATTTACCAGTGATCTTCCATCCTTTGAACCAAGGAATATTAGCACTTAACTCCAGCACGTTGTCACCATTCCAACCAGAAATTGGCACAAAAGCTAGTGTCAAGGTTGTAGCTGATTTTCTTAATGTAGGTGCTGACTTCCTTAACAATTTCCTTGTATCTCATCTGGCTGTAGGGTGGCTCCATGGAATCCATTTTGTTGACACCAACAATTCATTGTTTCACACCCAGTGTGTAAGCCAGAAGGGCATGATCACGGGTCTGCCCATTCTTGAGGATACCAGCTTTGAATTCACCAACACCAGCAGTAACAATCAGGACAGTACAGTCAGTCTGAGATGTGCCTGCTACCTTGTTTTTGATGAAGTCTTTGTGTCCAGGGGCATCAATGATGGTCACATAATACTTGCTGGTCTCAAATTTCTACAGGGAGATGTCAATGGTGATGCCATGCTTACACTTGGCTTTTAGCTTGTCCAAGACCCAGGCATACTTGAAAGAACACTTCCCCATCTCAGCAGCCTCCTTATCAAATTTCTAGTTGATGCCACCACATTTGTAGATCAGATGGCCGGTGGTGGTGGACTTGCCAAAGTCCATGTGTCTGATGATGATGATATTAAGGTGGGTCTTTTCCTCTCCCATGTTGGCTTTGATTTACTGGTGTTTTTTCACTACTCCTGTGCTCTCACAGCAAACCTTTTGCAAAAAAGAACAGATATAAAATTAATAATCCCTGGAAGTATATATTGAATTCTTAACTAAATAGTGTGTCACTTGCCTTTTCATATTTAACTGTAGAATAGACATCATGATTCCAGGTTTTCTAATAAAGTAATATCTGTAGACATAGAAGAGATGTAGCTTACATCTTGTTTTAATACAATGGAGCTGTGACTCATCTTTTCAAATAAACAGCTTTAAGTTTTATGGACTTCCTCTATTCTATTTTCATTTCATTGATTTTTGCTCAAATGTTCAATTTTTTCTTCTGTGTGGTTTAGGTGGACTTTTTTTCTGTAGTTTTCTGAAACATTATTTACATTCTTTCTTCTCCAGTCTATACACTTTATGTGTAAATATCCTACCCTGTAATTATGATCTGACTTCACATTCTGTAATTTGACAGGTTACATCTCATTTTAATTTGCTTCAAATATTTTTAAATTTCTGTCAGTCCTTGTTTTGCAGTACATAATGATTACACTCATTGTAGGGGGCTTGGTACATGCACATAACACATTTCAATTCCGTTCTTTCTCCCCCTCCATCCATGCCTTTTCATTTTTCCAGCATCAGATTGATTTATTTATAAGATCTTATAATTCTAATTATACTATGTATGTCTCTAGACTAATATGCCAAAGAACATATAAATCATGTAGTACAGTTGTACTCAGTCAAGATATTCTTTCAGATACATTGTCTGTACTGAATTATCTTTTTTATTATTCATCTAGTATTTTATTTGTTAAAGAGGATATCATTCCTCCGGTGAAGAGATTTGACCCCTTTGTAAAAATAACATAGCTGAGTGTGTCTGCAGTTGTTTCTTTTTCACCTTAAAAACGTGAAGAAATCAGTCTTATTTCCATAGGGAATGGCAATAGCAAGTTTCAAAACCAATCACTAGCACAGTTTCAATAATTAATACATTGCATATTGTTGTCTTAGTGGTTATTCATTGTACAAGATACATGATATCCTGTCCACAAACACTATGAGAACAAATCTTTCTTTTCATTGCATTAAGAGAATGCAGCTTATATCTATCCTAACTATTTTAAATATACAGACACAAAATGGTCGTTCATTGGTCTTAACTTCCAAGCAGAAAAGTATAAAAACGAAGTATAAAAAGTAAAGCCATACTAATGTGCTAAGTTGTAAAAGGCTCAAGTTAACAACTTCTGACATTGCCAGTCCTACAGAAAACCTACTACTATTATGGACTACTGGACTATATTGGAATATTTTGCTGAATTCATGCAACTACAATATTTAAAAGATAATGGAATACCATTCTCTGACAAAACTAATCAAAGAATTTTCAGATGCTGGGTTACTTCTTTCTCCTTTCATTTCCTGCAGGCTACAAGTCTATTGAATGCAGTCAGCAGCAATAGGGATAGGATTTTCTCTCTGGCCTGCATTCCAGTTATCTTTGACACCAATAGTCACAACCAAAAAAAAAAAAAAAACTTTAATAAATTCCCAGGTGTTTCTTTTTAAAAAATATTTTTAAAGATAAATTTATGTAATTGTTTATTCCTATTTTTAAATATTTTTCTATTTTTTAATATTTTTTTCTTCACATTCTGTAGGGATTTGAAGTTTAACATATTAATACTTGGTGGAAAATACCTGTTCCATGTTGTGTCTAAGATGTTTGATATTTAGAGAGATAGTGAGGTTAAGCTCAACTTCCTATGTTATAGGGAAGTAATATCATTAAGTTTGTCTTCTGGAGGGTTAATAATTTAAGTTTTCAGACCAAAAATTATAGAAAAAGAAGGGCTGCAAGGACAGCCAACATTTTGGCCTTAGCCTTTCAAGTTCAGTGAGGACTCGGGATGTAGGAGAACCTGTACTGTGACATACTGTAACTCAGTGGTGTTCCAAATTTTCTGATCAAGGAGATTATGGGACCACACAGGAAAGTGATCAATGATGTAGAGTGTGCCTAAGGAGAGTCGCATGGAGAGAAAACATTCTCTCAGGCTTTCACACAGAGCAAATTGGTCAAGCAATGGCTGTGACTCATCCATATGGCCGACAGTGACAAAAGATCTACAAACTGTGGTACACAGTTTCAGGGTAAGTCCAGAAGGTATTTGACTGACCTTGTCAGATACAAATGTTACATTTTTTGTTATATAGGTCTTGCTTCATTTTGGTCTTAACTATCCAGCAGCAAGGTATAAAAAATAAAGCCATATCAATATGCTGAGCTGTGAAAAGCTCAAGTCAACAACTTCTGACACTGACAGTCTTGTGGATAACCCACTAGTATTATGGATTATTGGACTATATTGGATTACTCTGCTGAATTCATGCACCTACAATATATGAATGGCAGTGGACTACACATCTTTGACAAAAGTAAACAAAAAAGGGGATGTAAATGGCCATTTTGCAGTGGAAAAAATATACATATACAAAAACAGCATAAATATACAGCTACTTTCTCTTAGTTCAATGAGAAGAAGGTTTAGAACTAACAGTGTTTAGACAGATATGTCTGTAACTACAAAGACAACAATATGCAATGTATTAATTATTGTAACTGTATTACTAACATGTTTTGAAGCTATCTCATTGGTACTTCTTTCTCAAAAAATTATTAAAATAAAAAAGATTTATTTACTTATTTTTTAGTACAGGGACTTGCTGTGCAGCTCAGACTCATAGAGTTCCTCCTGTCTCAGCCTCCCCAATGCTAGGATTACAGGTGTGTGCTACCATGCCTGGTTTCTGTGGCTGGTGTGCTGTCCACAGGGTTATGGAGCTGGCATAGCATGCAGAAAAAATTTTAGGATATTTTCTTTAACATTTTAAAATTCTTCTCTTCCCTTTTTGAACCCAGGATTTGCACTTGCCAGGCAGGTGTGTAGATCCCTGAGCTATCTCCCCAGCCCTCCCAGGTGTTCTTAAACCAGCCAACATCTCATGATTAATAATCACAGATTCCTTGCAACAGTACAGTAATTTATTTTACTACCTATATAATATATGCACCTAATATGTTACTAGCATTATTTTAAACTTATCAACAAAGAATTCTTTCTCTGATATGCTTTCTTCTCTAAAATGTTACCTCTTTTTACTTAGACCTGATTTTATAATCAGAATGATGTTTCTCTTCCTTCACAACTCCACCTAACAATTCTTGCAGTAGAGTTCTGAAGACTGTAAATTTTCTGTTTTGTTTGTATGAAAAAGTGTTTCTCTCTTTCTATTATAAAAATAATTTTAATGGATATAGAATTTTAGAATTTTTTCTTTTTTTTTTTTTTTTTAACATTTTAAAATTCTTCTCTTCCCTTTTTCCTTGAATGTTTTCTAATATGAAATCCATTGTTAATTCATACCCTTTTCGTTCTGTGTAGTGAAGGTATTGTTTTTCTCTTTGCCTTTTTTCAGAATTTCCATTTCATTTTTCTGAAGTTTGATCTTTCATGTTTAATCACTATCACTTAATTTTCTTGGTATCTTTGGAAATTCCTGAATTTGTGTTTTGCCACTAACTTAAATGGTTTGTATCAATTTAACTTCAAATAATTCTTCTGCTTTCTTTCATTTATAATCCAATTGTATTTATTCTTAACTTTTGAAATATTTTAGTTCTTGATATGGTATTTTTTTCTTTCATTTTTCTCTTCACATTTCAATTTTGAATATCTCTAGGAGTATTTATTGCAGCTCTCAAACCCTTTCTGAGTTTTTTGTCTACTTGTGAACCTTTCAAAGGAATTCTTTATTTCTGTTGTAATATTTTGAATTTTATTATCTCTTAAAGATTATTTACTAATATTTCCTTTTTTCTTATATTACCCAATAGTTTTTACATGTTATTTACTTTTCCTATGAGAGTCCTTGACTTATCAGTCATAATTGTTTAAAATTCCTGGTCTAACACAGTATTGTATCACTCAATAATGAGAATCTGTTCAGAAAGATGTGTCATTAGGATTTATTTTATCATTTGTGAACATTTTAAAGTATACTTACACAAACTTAGCTGGTAGAGCCTATTACCTATGTTAGATTGCATAGTATAATCTATTACTCCTGGGCTACAAACTGTGTAACATGGTACTGTACAAAATACTATACAGAGTCATTACAAAACAGTATTTGTGCATATATATACATATATAGATGTATATATATGGTATAATAAAAATACTAGACATCCAGGCATGATGGTGCATGCCTATATTCCCAGCACTTGGGAGGCTGAGACAGGTGATTGTTGTGAATTCGAGACCAGCCTAGACTACAAAGTGAGCTCAAGGCTATACTGAACAGCATAGTAAGACCCTTTCTCACAAACACAAAAAAATAAAGCCCAAACCAAACCAAAAAACTAGGCAATGGAATTTTTTTATTCCATGATAATCTTATGGGAACACAATTGTATGCGCAGTCCATCTTTTGTCATATATCTTTAGATGGTCTAAAGTGTAATTCCAATATGTGTTACCATTTAATCAAGTTCTCATATCTGCTTTGCTTCTTCAGTTTGTGCTGCATTTTTTTCTTGCTCTTTTGGATACTTATTGGTTTTTTCTTAAAAACTGGTCATGTAGTGGATTTAAAAAATAAATGAAGTAAATATGGCTATGGAGTGGTTTTATGTTAATATAGTAAGCTTTGATTGAGATTAAATTTTTTCTCTATGTGTGTCTTTTTTATGACTTTAGATTTCACTAAATTCACCTCCTCAAAGAGAGGCTGTGTCTCTGTCTCACAGCCCTTTTTCTCATAACATGCTGCTGCTATAATTGACTCTTGTTGGTATGGTAGTAAAATTTAAGGAAGGAAAGTTCTCTGGTCTTTTGATTTTAAAGAAACTGCATTTCTGGGCAGGGATCTTCAGTGATTTATACACTATGGACTTTTCCTTGAATGAATCAAGGGGGTGAGGAAGAGAAGGTGGCAATGGGGAAAACAGAATGGGACAAATGCTCTTCCCATAGCTGGCATAAGGCTCTTGTCATCGTTTTCCTTAGAAATTGTATCTGTGTCATGGAAATCCCTCAGCTTATTTTACAGTGACCTATACCCTCACTAGACCCATGAGGAATCCTTGAATTTTCAATATGAAAATTTTGTGAGTTCCCTCTTTATAAGGCTGTTCCCCATAGCTTCTCACTTTCACGGTGGCCCACTGTCAGCCACCAAGAATTCATCAAAATGATTGTTTAGCTATTTCCACAGGTTGTCCTCTAAGTGAGAATGTCTTGTCATGTCTGTCTTTTTTTTATTGAGACACGATACCCAAAACCCACAATGTAAAGAAAAAACAGTTTATTTTTCCTCATAGTTTCAGAAGTTTAAATCTGTGGTCAGCTGCCTCCAATGCAGAAAATATAGGAGGAAAAGGCCAGGGAGAGGAAAGCTGCTTATGTAAGAGCAGCCTGCAAGCACACAGAGGAAGCAGGACCAAGGGAGAGGGATGTACCCCTCAGGTCACACCCAAGAAACCCACCCACAATTAGGTGCTACCACCTAACAAGTTCACTATGAACTCATTAAGGAATTGATTCACTGATAAGCAAGCACCCCTATGATCTAATCAACTTTTAAGCCTGTGAGGCTCTTGGAGGTTGTCTTAGATCTAAAGCTGTAACTCTGCCTTTCAAGGTTTTTACTTTCTCCCAAGATCTTATATTAATCAACTTCGCCATTATTGGAACACACATTGTGACACTTATGACTTGAAAGAATGAGAAGTTTAATTCAGCTCATAGTACAGAGGATTCTGTCCATGGTCAGCAGGCTTGAAGTCAAGAATATCATGGTGGAAGGGTAAAGTGAAGCACAGCTGCTTGGTTCATGGCGGGGGCCAGAAGAGAGGATGAGATCAGTGCCAGAGACAAAAAGGATGGGGCCAGATACCTGCCCTAAGCTCCCATGTGCATGGCCCCTAAGATATACCTAAAAGAGTGCTCCACCAATTCCAGGCATAGACCCTAGTCCAGCCAAGTTGATACAATCAAGCTTAACATTCCCTTAATTCCAAGCTGATACCTAACCACCTCTTTTAAAACCTTGTTTATTCTCCACATACACATAAGAAATTAAAAATTCCATTTAACATGGTACAATTATCTTGAGTATCAAGAAAAATAAATAATTCCTTTCCCAAAGCTTCAAGATTTCCAACATTTCTCCAAAGTCCAATTTTTTTCTGAGACTCAATAAGAACTCTTAGTTGTAAAAGTAAAACAAATTAAAATAAAACATAACCAAAAAACCAAGTTACATAACCCTCAGTACAATGACACAGGATAAGCATTCCCATTTCCAAAGAGAGGAATAAGACAACAGAAAATAATTAGATCAAAAGGACCAGTATCCACCAGGGAAAACATTAAGCCTTATCACTCTATATCCAGAATAGAGATAGAGGTGTGAGTTCTAAAGGGTTTAAGCAATCTCAACCCTATGGCTTTACCATTAGAGGCCACAAAATCTCTCTCTCTCTCTCTCTCTCTCTCTCTCTCTCTCTCTCTCTCTCTCTGTGT
>NW_004524592.1:5816778-5826185 GCF_000260255.1 Octodon degus | reverse complement strand
ACACACACACACACACACACACACACACACACACACACCCTGGCTCTACTCACTCGCTCCCTATGTCTTCTCTTAGCAGGTGTTTCCTGTTCTTTTATTTTGAATTTCCTGGGATCTCTACTGAACCTTTGCCTTCATTTTCATAGCTGTATTCACTTCCCTTGTTGGTCTCCCACATAGTTTTGAAATTCTGAGTGAGTCCCCATGACCACACAACTCTTTTATCCTGTATCCTGCCAGTGAAACCTGTACCACATGGATAACGAGAAAGCCTGCTACTAGTGCAGGTGGTAGACAGGCACCTTTGAACCACACCTCAATAACTCTATTCCCTTCAGCAGTCACTAATCTTTTGACCTCCCCACTTTACATGTGGTTCCTTTGGGCCACATTAAGTATTTCAGTTTTTTCACTGTTCTGTCTGACTGTATTGCAAAAATATGGTTATCTTAATAGTATATCAAAGTCATTTTATTTGCAAACCTGAAACATTCTAGAATCTACTTGCTTTGACTTCAGATTGCTCTAATAAATATCTCTGAGATGGGTGAATAGTCAAGTACATAAAAGAGAAAGGTGAATGATGTCAAAGGAAAAAATGAGGGAACAGGTAGGACGACGCTGTCCATTTAAATGGGTCATTAAAGAAAGACACAATTTGCCTGTATGTCTCCAAGAGAGTGTACTGGTGTAGATTTATAAACTCTGGGAGAAGGGCCAAGTAGGCCTAATTATATTTAGATTAACTTTGCAATTCTAATCCCTAACCTTTTTCATGTCTGCATCTGTATTTCAGATTCTGAAGTGAGCTCAAAGGTCTACATTCTTGTACCTTTTTTTTTTTAATTAAATGAGTGCTTTATTTTCTTTTGTTAAAAATTAAATATGAGATAATAATTTTTATTCATCAGCCAAAAATTTGATATTAATAATAAAATTTTCATAAGTGTGATGCAACAAATACACATTCATTGTTATTTCTGCTTGTTTGTTGCTTCTGAGCTTCAGGCAACTAATTTCCTTTTAGTTAGTTAATCCATAAAAATCCAAGAATATTATAATTCATCCTCTAATAATAGTTACCAAGAAAAGGATTTTGTTTTTATGACTACTTCTTCCTGAAGTGCCACTGTTGTATTTACTTTTTTGTTGCTGGAACAAAATATTCAATTCCCTCAAGTTAAAGATCAAAGATTTCAATTCACAATGTGTAGAGGGTTCAGCCCATAGTCAGCTGGCTCTCTGGAAGGGTGGTGTGGCAGAGGGGCATTCCAGAGAAGAAGCAGCCCATGGCAGGGAAGGAAGGAGGTAAGGAGACATCCTTTTTTTTTCTCTTTATTCCATCCAGGCTGCAAGTCTAGTAGTTGGTTCCACTCACATCCAGGCTTGGTCTTTTCTCCAAAGTAAATGTATCATCCACATGCAGAACTGTGCTGACCAGTAGACTAACCCAGTATCACACATCCATGATGAAATATTCCACACCCATGACCATTCACCTCCCCAAAAGCTCCACCTACAAACGCATGAGGGTTTAGAGGGACATAGAAATAGAAGCCATAAAATTGCTCTCTCCATTATTTTTCCCCAATGAATATTTGTTTACCGTGTTGTTGTTTTTGTTTGTGTTATCCTTTTTCATGATGCAAGGAAGAGATCCTTTGGTCTTCTGGACTACCTTTAAAAGTGGCATAGACATACTTTTATTAGGTATCATACTACAGTAGTTCTTAACCTTTCTTGGGGGACTAGAGATGCCTCTCACAAGTGGATGCAAGCTGAGAGATTCATTACAGAAAATGCATACATTTTGCACACATAGTAATTTCAAAAAATTCCAGTTCTTTAAAGACAACAAAATATTCTCATCTTCCAATGAAAAACACTTAACATATGTTTACATATCATAAGCGACTACTGCTTTACAAGAATATTGTGCCCTGGGTTGGGTACACTTTGTAACAGATTACATTTTGCTTGATTTGTCTCTTTTTTCAGTAGCTGGCAATGTTCTATGTTTGTGGAATTCATACAGAAGTTAATGGGATTTGCTGGAAATAACTGTATTCCTGTATACAATAAGAATGATGCTCAATTTACCAATGTATGTATCTGTACAATAATTTGTATGGGCATTCTAGGCTCGTTTTAAGGATCTAGTCATGACCATTAATTATTGTAGTTAAGGAAATAAACAATTTGGTTACAGTTGAAATTCTTTGTTCTTCTCTTACCTGTACTTAGAGGTTTTGGCCTGATTTTGCTCAAAATACAAATTGGACAAGAGATAACTGATTTTTTGAAGAAGGTTTTGCTTCATGCTAATATGCTTAGCAGTATCATGACTGTGGCTGAGTGAAAATGTAGTTGTATATATTTTTAAGTCAAGTTTACTATTTCGGTATCTGTGCTTTTCAAGATAATTATTTAGCGCTGATCATAATGGCACATTTCTATAATCCAAGCGCTCTGGGAAGCTGAGTCAAGACGATTGCAAATTAGAACCTAGGTTGGGCAATTTAGTGACTTAGTGAGACTGTCTCAATAAAAAAATGTAAAGAAGGAAGGGTGGAACCAAAGATTGATACTAAAATTGAACCAAAGTTTGGTCCTTCAATCCCTGACCACTGCTAAAACACACACACACACACACACACACACACACACACACACACACACATAAATCAACACTTTTGCTGTAGAAAAAGGTCTGCAGAGACACATGGATATCCTGAGCAGGGAAGAAATGGTTCTCCATATACCTGTATGAAAGTAGTCAAGAAACAACAGTTTCATTACAACACACAAACACCAAGACAGCGTTATCAATCCCAGTGAGCTAAGGGTGAGCTAAGTTTTTAGGAATCAATATATTTTGAGTATATGTGTATGCATCTGTGTTAGTAGTTTGTATGAGTGTAGTCAACATCTACCTAGTTAGGGGTCTCCTGATTATGCAAATTCAGATGTTATCTGAAAAAGGGTTTGATGAAGACAGCTACAATTTGTGAAAGAGAAGACACGTATGTAACAGAACAAATTAAATTGTACTGTCTCCTGCTATTGTTTGCCAGAGAGTTACTTAATGGTGTAGCATGAAATGCCACCATGCTGCTTTATCATGAGATAGGTTTTCATCAACATATCATCATGACTATAGTGTAATTGCTCTGTGTCAGCAGATGATAAAGTGATTGCATAGTACTAAGGATACATGATTTGGAATTAAAATCAAAAGAGAAAAAACCTATTATTGGAATCCTATGTTTCTTTTTTTCTTTTTCTTTTCTTTTATGTACTGGGATTGAACTCAAGACCTTGCACTTGCTGGGCAGGTGCTTAAACTGCTTAGCTACCTCCCTGACCCTGAAATCCTATGCTTAACACTAATTTTCTGTGAGATCTTTGTTACCCCCAGGAGCTAATCCTGTGAAAATGGATACTAACAAGATTTACTTCATTCAGTTCCTGGAAGTTAACCAAGGGAATGTATATATGGACTTTTGCAGAGAACATGGCTTAGGATACCTTTTTATAAAGGAAAGCGTTCTCATAGCTGCTGCATTGCCTTCCAAGGTAGTACTTCTCACCTAGAGCTAATGGTGGACTTGAAGCTCTTTTAGTGTGAAGGGATGGGGTCCCTTACAGTTTAAATCCCACTGTATAAAGCATACAAAGACAGTATCTTCATTTCCTCTTTGTTTCTGTAAACAGACTAAATCCAGAAAACTCTTGGAGTCTTATTTGCTAGCACTCTCCTCCACTGTAGGAATATTCTCCATTGTTTTGGTAGAATCTTCTTTGCTTAGCTTATTCTTTTGAGCAGCCTGCTTAGCAAGGCACATTTAAACTGGAGTGCTAATTTCTTCTGCCATTCTCTCTGAAATGGATCCAATTTCCAGCCATCCTTGTCAGGACAGGCTGCTGACTATCTGCAAAATACCATATGACTCAATGGTTGCCTTCTTGACACAAAGTATATCTTGCATATGTTTTTCTCACACACCCCTTTTAATAAATCCAGCATGTTGACACTACCTGTAGAGATTTGTTCTGTTATATTATAGACATTTATATAAATATTTCAAATAATTTTAAATCAAACATGGGACCAGGATGAGGCCTACTTTGCAAGCACATAAAAATCCCCTGTGAGGTATGCTGATACAAACTCAGTGCAGTAACCACAGAGGGTAACATTATTTCTGCTTCCCATAGAATCTGGCTTTTAAGTTCAACAAATGCTCTTAACTATTCTCACAGGGCGTTAGATTATTTATTTTGTTAAGAGAATTTCATTTTGCTCTGATATTTTCCCACATATCTTTTAAAAATAAATGGCCCCCTGTTGGGTGTCTATTTGAAAATTCCAGCTAGAAATATAATTTTCTTATCAATTCAATAATTGCTCCAAATCCCTAGAACCAAATCTTATTTGGATCTCCTTTTCTTTGCACTGCAGAATATTAAACATTTGCCTGTAATATGAATGGTCTATTCTTTTGTATTTTACTTTCCACTTAGCCTATTATATCTATAGAAAGTTTAAATGTTATTTTAAGAAATATTTGATGTTTAATAATCATTTATAAGCAATATCATCTGCAGATTTTATTCTGCGCAATATTCACATCTTGCATAGATTGTGCTTTCTTACATATTAACTAGTTGATTTATCTGGCATTTCAAGAAAGCGATATTTTCTAGATGAAGAAATGAAAAAATGGAAGAAGCACATGCCTGGCAAGCACAAGGGCCTGAGTTCAATCCCTGGTTCTGAAAAAAAAAAAGGAGAAGTGCAATAGTTTCCCAAGATTTTAGGATTAAATATTTAGATCAGAGATTCACACTCAGGGCTCCTGATTAGAAAGCCTTTCTTTTTTAACTACACAATACTAGACTCATAAAAATGAAATTTACATGGTTAGAACTAGGCTTTAAAAACTCAAATGTTATTCAAAGTGGTTAGGATAGATATATAGTTACATTCTCTTAATGAATAGAATGATTTGTTCTAATGGTGTTTGTAAATAGGATCTCAAGTCCACATCTTGTACAGAAATTAACCACCAAGAAGAACATATGCAGTGTGTTAGTTATTGAAACTGTCCTACCGATTTGATTTGAAACTGTCTTATTGCTATCTGTTTATCAATAAAATTATGAAAAAAACTCAGATGATTGAATGAATTTGAACATGTATTTTCATTATAATCTGTCCCTCCTATCACTGTCACTAATCTTGCATTATAGTAATGTTAAAAATACCATTGCCAGTAGTTCCTTTCTAAAAATCTATGGAATTATTGCAATCTTTAGTTTTATGTTTTCTGTGCTCAGACAAAAAAGTACAGGATTTTATATATTATGGCATCTCTGTTGTTGTTTTCAACTATTGCCTTAGTGCTTTTAAATTACCTACATTAGATCCTACAGTGATGCCTTAGGAATCAAATTTTGTGGCATGATCTAGGAACATGATCTAGATCTTGAAATCTAGAAAGATTTCAAGGAATACAGGTATTCAGATTTTAAGGAATACAGATTTGTCTCCTGTGCTATTTCTATAAGAAGATAGTTGTCTAAAACAGTCATAAGGGGCTTGGGAGACAGAATAAGTGATCAGTAGGATAAGTGCTTGCCTAGCAAGAGCAAGGTTCTGAGTTTAATACCCAGTCCTGCAAACATGCAAGCAAGCAAACAAACAAAAACACTCAGAAGAGACCAAATTAAACTTTGCACATTTATTTTTATTTTTATTTATTTTTTTGGCATCAGTTATTTTTATTTTAAAATAAAAGAAATAAAAACAATGGTACAAAATCTCAAAACAAGATCTTAGGAGAGTAACAATGGTTAGTACATTGTGTATTGTTACTGCCAAAGTAGTTTCTCATATTACAAGATAAAGGCAAGAAACAATAAGCAAATAACATAGGTAAATACCTCTTTATTTCTTTTTAAAGTCAACAGAAAATGGAAATATACTTTTTAAAGTTTCTAATACTAGGAGAAGATATCATACAATGTCTTTTAAATAAATTTTAAGTCAAAGATACAGTATAGATTTTAGAACAAAAATTAAGATTAAGCAATATTCAGAAAATTAAATGTTTCAAAACAATTGAACTAAGAAAAAGTTTTCATGATAGCAAAGAAGTACTAAGAGTAAAACATAAGATAAATACTGGAATGGCAAGAAAATGAGCAGCACTTGTAACCGTTTGAGGATAGGATATCACACAAAGTTCTAGTGTGTTGTGGACATGCATAATGACCATGACAGTTACTGGTGGCTAGGCATCACTTGTGGAACTGAGCTATAGCTATTTCATTGAAATCCACCCTGTAGACTCAAGTGGAATCATGACCCATAGGGTGGAAGAGAAGTCCATTTGAAGAGTGTGCTGATGAAAATATTCTGCTGCTGAACACAAAAGAATAACTGAAAGACTACTATTGTATACCTCTTATTCTCCTGTGTTTAATTGTTTGCCCTATTTGGTGGGTTCTTTCCATTCTCATTCATGGGGCTGTGATCAATTTGCTCCCTCTCTAGAACATCATTTAGTAGTCTGTGTAGGCTTGGCTTTGTCATCATGAAATTCTTTAGTTGTTCTTTGTCATGAAAATATTTCACTTCTCCATTATATTTGAAAGATAGTTTTGAAGGACATATCAGTCTGGGTTGGAATTTGTTTTCTTGCAAGACCTGAAGTACTTTGCTCCATGTTCTTCTTGACTTGATGATTTGTGAAGAAAAATCTGCCATTATTCGGATGGGTTTTCCTTTAAAAGTGATCTGTTTCTTTTCTTTAGCGGCTTTTAGTATACTGTTCCTATGCTGAATTTTTGGAATCTTGCTTATTATGTGTCTGGGTGTTGTTTTCAATGGATTGATATTATTTGGAGTTCTATATGCTTCAGTTACAGGAATGTCAGATTGTTGTCCCATATTTGGGAAGTTTTCTGCTATTACTTCTGCCCATATTCTTTTTATATCATTTGTATTGACTCCTTCCTTCTCATTGATGCCTATTAGTCTCACATTGTTCATCTTTGCATCGTCTTGCAGGTAGTGAATTATTTTTTTCCTCCATCCTAGTTGTTTTAAAGAGATCCTTTCTTACTTTTTCACTAGCTGCAATGGTGTCTTTCAGGTCAGAAAGTCTATTTTCACTTTCACGCAAACAGTTTTGCCAGCTTGTGATTGAGGTTTTAATTTCCTGTATATCACTTTGAACCTGTTTCATAGTTTCTATTTCTTTCCCAAATCGTTTATTCAGGGGTTCCATCATTTTTATATTCTCCTCTATTTTTTTATCAGTATATTCTTTAGAAGCACTTAGTACTTCTTTGATTATAGTTACCACTACATTTTTTAGTTCCAAAATTATTTCTGATCTGATTTCTTCTATACCTTTCTGCAGTTGATTCTTTACTGTCAACGCTATTATTTCAGAGATATCTGGTGTGTGATTTCCAGTTTCCTCAGTGCTAGTGTCTTCTGCATTTGTACTGGGTGAACTTGGGGCCTGAGACTGTATTTTGTTCCTTCTCTTTGTCATTTTGTATACCACTGTCCTCTGACCTTTGGTGTAGAGCTTAGATAGAGTTATTACCTTAGCACCAGGTCTTGATCTGTGAAGTTCAGCTTCCTCCAGGTGGGTGTTGTTTGGATCTGGCTGCTCTGCTGCTTTTCTTTCTGCTGCAGGTGTTAGAGTTGAATCCTTTGTGTCACTCTGGCAAGATGTTCTGCTCCTGAATCAGCTGGGTGGGTCTTGCCTCTAGGTTTTTGCAGGGAGTTCTGCTGAAGGGTTCCCTGCTGGGCCTGCAGCCTGGGTGGAATGAGGATCCGCAGGACCAGGTGGTCTCACTCACTCACCGGGCCTGTGCTCTGGTCTATTCAGGATCCCACGGCCCTCAGTCGTCTCACTCACTCGCCAGGCCTCTTGATTTCCTTTTGGTTTGCGATCCTGTGCTCTAGTCTGTATGGTTTTGGCAAGCCTTAAAATCCAATTTTTGCATCCTCATTTCTTTAAGATTGTGGAAGACTTTTAGCAGATTTCCAAACTCTTGTCTATAAATCTCTGCTTAACATTGTCTCTTCTTTGTCTTGTGCCATTTGGCAATCAGTAAGGAGGAACTATATAACACCAATACACTAAAACAGGGCAGTTATCATATGCTTAATTTTCCTTCTCTGGCTAACCCACTGAATCACAGTCACCTTGTCAAAAAAGTTCAGATAACAAAGTCAAGCATATATGATCTATTAAGTGATCTATACGTGTATTAAGTCAGGCAGACGCAAGTGCCAGGGGTTCGTTTTACAGCCTGCCATCCAGGCCAACCAGCCTAAGCTGACCACACACACACACACACACACACACACACACACACACACACATCTAAATTTGGGTAGTAGATGGCATATTCACTGATGCAGTTAACAGTTCACATGCCATACAGACAGAGTAAATCCAGGGCCACTGTTGAAATGATATTACTCCCAGGTTCTTTTTTTGTTTTTTCACTCCTAGATTCTTTAGACATCAAATGTCACTGATTACTGATTAAGAAAAGGTGATTAAGTGAATGTTCACAATTATTTACACAAAAGGCAGCACAGAAATCAGAAAAACACAGAGCAGGAAGATGCATTCATCGTGTGGGATGACCTAGGAAATAGGGCAGAAAAGCACAGTATCATGAAAGGCGTGAAGCAAGGCAATGCCCTAGCTTCTGCAAAACCAATTTCATTAAACATGCCAGATCTGGCAAATAGTGAAGGAACTGTAACTTTAGGGAGCAGACAGTGTATTCTCTGGTCCTTCAGATGGTGTGAAAGTGCTGGACTTCTCCTGTAGAATGTATTCTCTTAACAGAAAGCAACTGACAGAGAAGTCAGAAAAATCCTTTCATACTCAAAAGGATAAAAAGAAATGAGAAGGATATAAAGGATGTCTCATTTCCCATGAATTATTGGTATTTGTTCCATCATTAATTGGGTGACATTATACATCACAATATATCTCAATATCTCTTATGTCTTTCAAAGTAACTGTTGATTTCTTCAGGAAAGTGATAATTAATTACTTATACATCTGTTTGAAGCACTAAACTAATTGGAGAGCAAGTATGAGAGTCAGAGTGATTAAAAATACTAGCATTCCCTTTGGAAAACAGGCCTGGATAATGTAACTACAAGTGAGATTATGACATAATATTTTCCCAGGACATGAAGAACACTACAAATTCCCTCATATTTTCTTTTTAGAAAAAAAATAATAATCCATCATTTAAGATATCAATTCAGGGGCTGGAGAGATGGCTCAGTGGTCTAAGGCACCTACTTAGAACAAGCTTGGCAAAGCATCAGGGACCGCAGTTCAATCCCCCAGCAC
>NW_004524592.1:5813919-5816631 GCF_000260255.1 Octodon degus | reverse complement strand
ATAAAATAAAAAAAAATAAGATATCAATTCAGAAAATGTGATTTTAAAATCTTGTGCTACATTTAAAAAATTTGTATCTTATAAAACTTTAACCTAAACAAATAAAAAAGAGTTTTAAAATTTAAATAAAAGCCCTAATTCCAGGAGGTGGTGACTTTGGCATGTTTAAGGAAAGTGCTTGCGCAGAGCCAGTGCATTACCTGGCTTCACGCTTTTCATGACACTGCTTTTCTGCTCTATTTCCTAGGTCATCCCGTGCAATGAACATGTTTTCCTTCTCTGTGTTTCTCTGATTTCTGTGCTGCCTTTTGTGTAAATAACTGGGAAAATTCACTTAATCATATTTTGACAATCGGTAATCAGTGACATTTGAAGTCTAAAGAATTTAGGAGTAAGGAAAAAAAATAAAGAGCCTAGAAGTGATGTCATTGTAACAATGGCGCTGGATGGAGGACCCTCTGCCTCAATCATGGGGCACATTAACTGTTAACTGCATCAAGGAACACCCCACCTACCTCCCAGATTTAGATCATACATTCATGACTTTGTTATCTGAACTCTTTTGACAAGGTGACTGTGATTCAGGGGGTAAGCCAGAGAAGGAAAGTTAAACATATGATAACTGCCCTGCTGTAGGGTATTGGTGTCGTACATTTTCTCCTCAGCGAGGAAACATGCTTGATCTATTTCCTGTTAAGTGCCTATATTTTATTTAAACATGATAATTTTGAGTTGTACATTCACTATGGCATTTCTGATTTCATAGAACTATTCTTGCCTTATTGTGATGCTGTGTCATTCTGGTGATTCCCACAGGTCTTCTGATTGTTATTTGATTGTCATTGTTTTTGTTTTAACTCTGGAAGCCAGAAGGTCTGCATACCAGGGAATGTCTTTGACCTTTGTCAAGTATAATAATTATGACTATGACAATTTGTCTGTGATTATAATCCTTACCATTATTTACTGTTAAATATTGCTTACTGAGCATGGAAGTGACACGTGCATATGTAGATAAAAATCATTGTACTAAGTAGTAGGGTTTGACTGTAGTAAGGAAGCTAAAAGAAGTCTTGAAGTATCACATAGATAGTGAAGCAAATTTCACGGTGCTAACAAATGATATTTAATAGTTGTTTCAGAGAATACAACTGTGTAATATATATCTTTTTGTTTTGTGTATCATTTTATACTCTGTAATGAAGGAGAAATAAGATTATTGTAATTAAGAGGCAATGAAGCTGGAAATATAGCTCAGTGGCATAACGCCTGCCCAACAAGCACGAGGTCTTGACTTCAATTTCAGGTACAAAAGAAAAGCAATGGAGTATAATTAAAAACATACATATAATTTTTAAAAAATCATATCTTGAAGACTTAGCCTTGAAATGTATCAAATGTACATCCTTCAGTAAGTCACCTGTTTGAGCTTCTCTATCTTCAACTGTTCATGGAGCTAAATATGATATTCCAAAAAACATTTGTTCTTTTGGATTTTTACACTAAAATTAGGAATGGCACTTTTATCTTTAGCAGTGAAGTACCTCTCATATTCTTAGCTCTTGTTATTTTGTGTCTTCTGACCTTTCTATATCAGCATCCAATTGTTTATACCTATTACAATGAGCTGATTATGATGGTTACATTGACAATAAAGTACCATTAATTGGGTGACATTATGTATCACAATATATATCAATATCTCTGCTGTCTTTCAGAGTAACTGTTGATTTCTTCAGGAAAGTAATAATTAATTAGTTATACATCTGTTTCAAGTACTAAACTAATTGGAGAACAGGTACAAGAGTCAGAGTGATATAAAAATATAAGCTTTTCATTTGAAAAGCAGGACTGGATAATGTAACTACAAGTGAGATTGTGGCATAGTGTTTTCCCCTAAATTTAGACTTTTTTTTTTCCATCTCCAGATTGATAAAGTACTTAGAAAAACATCTTGCCACATGCATGAGATAATTTCAGAAAATTTCTATGAATAGCATTGTATTGAGAGAACATTTGTATGCTAAATGTCTTGGGACTTCTAATCTTCTATAGCAAAATCAGTGTCTCTGGACAGGAGCACCAGGGCATGCAGGAGAATGCTTCAGTCCTACTTACAAGATGCCACAGACAAGAGATGCAAATGTCACTTTAACCTTCCCCTCCAGAAAGGTGTGACCTTGAGCTGAATTTTCCCATCTCTCCAGTTTCTATCTACCGCAGAGAAGTGTGCACACAGGCAGAGGTGGAGAGTCTGGAATTCTTCCCAAACTGTTACTTTCTGGAGTGTGGGGTGTACAACATCCTTAGGAAGTCATGGCCAGAAGAATGCAGCTCTTTTTAATAGAAGTAATTCTTTTTTCTAATTCAGAGATGCACTCACCTGGCCTCATTGTGCTTAAATTATTTGCACAAACACCGGTAAGGACTAAGTGATAGAACAAATGTTCAAGACCAAATTTTTCCATACAATCATCATCAATATTATTTCTTTGTCTGTCTCTCTCTGTTTCTGTTTCTATTTCTATTTCTTTGTCTCTCTGTCTCTCTGTGTCTCTTTCTCTATCTCTTTCTGGCTCTGCCTCTCTCTCTCTAAGTTTTTGGTATTTTGAGACAAGTTTTCTTTTTTTCACAAGATATGAATATCTTTACTGAATTTTTTCAATTTTTATTATTTTTTATTTTTCCATTTTATTGAGAATCAAATAAAAT
>NW_004524592.1:5811954-5812439 GCF_000260255.1 Octodon degus | reverse complement strand
AGAGACAGCATGGCAGCAACTGGCATGTCATGACAAGCAGCCTGTAATCAGAAGACCAGATTGAGAGGCACTCCAAGCATGAAACTACTATTACAGATTACCATCTTCAGTGCAGTTGTTAAGTTCACAGGTATCAGTATATATAATTAGTCAGGGTGAGAATCTTTCTAATTAACTGCTAGATTAAAAAATCTTCTGAAGATTCTCAGGATCATTGCCTCACCCATCTTCTACATATAACTCTATCACTTCCCACTGTCATGTTTCCTAGCTCTTCTCCTTTCTCTCTCTTAATTAGTTAGTCCTCAAGTTCTTGTTTTCCTTTTAGTTGTATTATACCTTTCTATTTGTATTTCTTCTTTTGAGTTCTTATACTAGGGAAACTACACAATATTTACACATGTGTCTGGTTTATTTCACTTATGAGTATATGTTCAAGTGGCATCCACTTCAATATAAAGGCTTCGAGTTTATCATTCTTTATA
>NW_004524592.1:5792856-5793322 GCF_000260255.1 Octodon degus | reverse complement strand
CCTCTGAGGGGTATTCAACTTGCAAACTATATTAATATGGAAAAACATGTGGTGTAAAAAATAGCTTAGAGAACAGGTTTTCTACATATTGGAGGATTTTTGATTGTCTATTTCAGAAACTTTTATGAAAGCAATATTCCTGGACATTTCATTAAAACTCAGAATTCAAATCTGTTGCATAAGGCTTCAGGATTACAATATTTTAAATGTGGCAGTAGATTCTTATGCCCATTAAAAAATATAAAATAATTACTATAGGGACAACAGTTTGTTCAAATGACTTAATCTTGTGATGTCTTATAATAAATGAAGACACAGGTTTCATTGCTTCTGTAACTTTGCTAAGACAAGAAGGTACTATAAACCCATGAAGGGACTTAAAATTCCTTCTCATACTCCTGTTATCCTCTAAGATCCTTCTTTCCTCCAAGTTTTCTTGAGATTTGGTAAGAAAGCAAGCTGCTTA
>NW_004524592.1:5784616-5792637 GCF_000260255.1 Octodon degus | reverse complement strand
CCAAAGCTTAGCCTGAACTCCTCTTTGTTTTGCAGTGGCAGATCCAGTGCCAGGCCTGGAAAAGGCTGTCGATGTATATTTGCCTTATAAATAAACACAGGGAAAATGGGCTTCTATGTAAGGTTAGGGGTGAGAGAGCTACCTGCCTCCTCTCAACTTCGTTTTGGATATGGTGATTCATAATTATGGTGATGTTGTCAGTTAATATTGCTGTAGTATTAAGGGAAGGTGTTAGCGTCTTTTGTAAGTAAATCTTAGAGCAGTATTCCTAGGCATCTCTGGACAGTGCATCTAGTTAAAAAATTCAGCATCTAAAGCCACAGAAATTGCTGGAATGGATGCTTTTTTTGGCATTTCAATTGCTAATTTGAAATGAAGACCCACAAAGCAACCCAATATTTGCTTAGTTTCTCTGTATTGTTTAGGGAGCATACGCCCCCTGCTTTCCTAAAAAAGAGGAATGTCTGGAGGGAGGCGAAACAGTTATTAATCCTGAAAGATATTTGTCCTCCTTTCTTTTGACATTTTATTGCCCTTTAACTCATTTGTGAAAGATATCAAAGCAGAATCAGATGAGGGAATAAAAGGCCTTTTCATTAAAATGGCTGATCTGCATTAGAGCTCTTTGTTCTTTTTGAAGGTCTTTCATAGATACATGGGTAAAGAATTTATGAAGAAAGAAAATTGGGTAATTTTTAAATCAATAAAGTATCACAGCAAAACTGTCAGGATTTAATTTAGTAAGATGAAGTTATCTACAAGCTAATATTATATAATTTTTTCTTGCCCAAAACAGTAACTAAGAGTAGTTTCATCAGTGGTACAGTCTATTATTTAGAATATAGGAAAAACAAAGGTAACTTCTACCCCTCAGCTTTCCCTCTTAGGTGGGAAAAAGATAGCTGCTCTTTTTCTTTATTAGTTCTTGTTTTTTCTTTTACAATACTCCTTTCTACTAAGGACTCAATGGACATTAATACAAAAGGACTAGGCTTGTGAGACAGGGATCAGGGCCTATGGCTGCTGATATCAGGATAGTTGGAAAGGTGGTGTTAATGAGAATGATTTGTTATATACTTGAGCATTTTTATTTAATTCCTTTTATTAGAATGTAATTCTGTGAATTTTAATAGAATTCCTTTTATTTGCTTTAATTCAAATTAGTTAACAATTACAAATACAGAAAAGTTAAAAATGGAAAACATAATCACTTGCACCATGGACAAGCGTTGTTAATTTTTCAGTATTTTCTCCCATATTATCCTTGTTCTTTTCTGCATAGGATGTGTACAGCTGTAGTCACATATTATATTAAGCCAAGTCTGAAGCGTTCCCAGCCTAGGAGTGCAAAGTGAGTTTGCTTTATTTTTTATTTATTTATTTATTTTTACATTTTTTCCCCATAATTTTATTGATAAATAGCAATGAGACAGTTTCAAATCAAGTTGGTAGGACAGTTTCAATAATTAACACATTGCATACATTCCTCCCAGTGGTTAATTGCTGTACAAGATGCAGACATGATATCCTATCTACAAACACTATTAGAACAAATCCCTCTATTCATTAAGAGAATGTAACTATATATCTATCCTAACTACTTTGAATACACAGATATAAAATGGACATTCATCTCTATACCCATTTTTGTTAAGTTCCGTTATTTGAATATTATAGGTGTGTAAACTCAGCAAAATATTCTAAAAGAGTCTAGTAGTGTGCTTTCACACATTCAATAAATAGGTGTAGCGTTTATCGCACACTGCCTTAGATGGAAGGACCTAATAGTAACTAAACACTAAAGCTGTCTGTCTTCATAGATTTTATCAAGAAGTGAGGCCATGAAGTCTAATAATAGTTAGTTTTACTTATGATTTATTATTTATTATTTGGTACAAGGTCTCACCATGCAGTCCAAACTTGTAGTGATCCTCCTGTCTCAGCCTTCCCCCTGCACTGGGATTACAGGTGTGCACCACCATGCCTGGTTTGGCATGTGGTACCGGGCATCAAATTCTGTTCCTTGCACTTGCCATGCAAATGCTTAGACCGCCGAGCTATCTCCCCACCTGCCGATACCTAATTTTAGTCTCTCTTCACAGTACCTGTCACTTTTCTTGAGGATTTCTCAAGGCTAGCTTGGGTTCAGCAGTATATAGTTGTCCTCCCAAAGTTCTAGCCTTGCCTTCATCCTCTCGCATCCTTGCCAGAGTAGCTGATGCTTCTCTTTGATGATTGCTTCTGTGCTGCTTATAGTCTCCTTAGGGGCCAGTGTGGCTCCCAGAACCAGACTCATGTGTCCCTGCCTGGGGAACACTGTGGCTTGATCTCATGAAACAGCCTACTAGATTTGGCACCAGCAGATCATTTCCAAATACTTTCTTTTCATAGAGAAAAGGTTAAACCCTCCTCTGGAAGGTGGTGATCTGTACATATCATCTAAGCTATTTGGCTCTGGCCCCAGTCTTACATACTCTCTTCTGCACTACCAACTTCTGAAGTTAACCAGAACATTGTCTTTACAAGATGACTTAGAATTCCCCAATTACACACAAGTGCTCCTTAGAGGTTTTAAACTTAACACTAGAAGCTTTTCAAAATATTCTTTTCAAGCATATGTAATTCTTTACTTGAAAAGGTGTCTGGCTAATTACATTTCCTCTATCTCATTACATTTTATGTGGTGCTCTAACTGTCCTGTTAAATCAAAACCCCGACGAGCTGCTTAAAAGACTCATCCTTTAGTCAGGCTTTTCAGCTGCCAATCACTGTCCTAGAAGGAGGGAAGAATATTTATTCCTTGTCTCTCCAGTGCAAGAGCAGGAATGACCTTTTCCTTAATTCTGTGCAGGGCTGTGATGACTTGACAATTATAACAAAACTCTACTATGTTTCAGAAATGCATGCTATAATAAAGTTCTATTAGATCTGGCTTCTGTGGGGGCCCATAGGCTTATGACAAAGAGAATCCTAGTCAAGTGGTTTCTGTCCAGCTTTTATGTTGGCACTGCATTGCCAACTACAGTTCTCCTTTTAGTAAGCTTGCCTACGTCTTTTTTAGTTCCTGAAAATTTTTTCAGAAAAAAGAGGGAACTAGGGCTGGCCAAGTAGCTCAGTTGATTAAAGTGCCTTCTTAGGCAGATGCAGGGTTCAATCCTGGGCTTGCAGCACTGGCCCTGCCCCCGGCGCATGTTGAAATATGTCCATTGAGAGTGGGTGTGGTGGCATGTGCCTGTAGTCCCAGCGCTTGAGAGGCTGAAAACAGGAGGATCACTATGAGTTGGATCTGTGTAGTGAGACTCTGTACTAAATACATTTTAAAAAAAGAAAAAAGAAAAAGAGGGAACTACAGTCCTTTCCTACCACCTAAGCTTACTTTCACAGTTCTAATTTCCTCTATTAGAATTTACCATATTCTAAAACAATATTTGCTGTGTAAATAAAACCCCCTTTTATGTGGAACTCATCCATAGGTGCATCTCAGTTGGGTGTCCATAGAGGATAATCAAAACTTTCCATTGAACACTCGTGAAATCTTAGACAAGATCAGATGTGTGAAGTCTTAGGACTTAGGGAGATTCCTTTCGTCAGTCTTATTCCTCGACTGAGATGGGCCTGCTGAATCTCCATGTACTTCATCTTATTTTCAACTCCATGTTTTCTGTGAGAAAATGCTTAAACAAGCATATGTACATATGTGTACAAGAGTGCACATACATGTTCATCTCAAGGAGAATAAGCTGGACATGCAGGCATAAGATATGCTAAATTGTTAAACAGCAAGGGACACTGAAGCAGAAGCACAGAAGTAAAAGAAAAGTTTAGAGATAAAACTGCTAAAAATGTGCATAATTTATATGCCATTCTCAGCATAAATATTACCATTCAGAAGTTAGGTAAATATTGGCTTCACACCTTTCTCCGAGTTAATGGATGTAGACTGGTTGTGCATTCATGAAAGCGAGCTCATAAATGTGCATTCCACTGTTTTTAAGATGGCAAGCTTTTATTTCACATACTTCACACGTATTCATTTTGTGAAATTAGTGTTTCATTCTTTATTGAGATGGTTTAATGAAATTTCACTTGATTATATATGTATTCTCCCATGATATTAACCTTTTTAAAATTCTCATACAGTGACTGCATCCATAATGTAGATGTATATGGCTTATTTTATCATATTTCCTTTGGAGGCAATTTGTGCATTTTCCTTGATCTTACTCTGAACATTGACATAATTATCTATGTATCAGCTGCTCTGCCTGCTTTCTTAATGTTTTTCTTTAAGATGTGTACTTATGAGTAGAATTTCTGTGATTAAAGATGCTAGGATTGATCATGAGGAATAGGGATGCCTAGCCCAAGTACAAAGTGATGTGTGCTTTCCTGCAGAGCTAATGAGGTTAATAACTTAGGATTACTCTTAATGAACAAGGTTTGTTGAGGCTGCCATAGTTGTACTGTGAAAAACTTGATGATATCTTAAATTCTATTGTTAAAATATCCTCTTTGAGTAAGCAGCATTGCTGTTAAGTAACTGGTATTTACCAATGTCATTATAAGAGGTTATCCAACAGTTACAGTAACATTATATCCAAGCTTATAGCTGCCCGGTAGGAGCAGCACTTGCAAGGCCTCCAGAAGCCTCCCCCTTCTGAGGATGAGGAGCATCAGCAGCAGGGAGAATGAGCTGTGGAGCCAGCGGCAATGCATTTCCTGGGCAGTGTACTCAGGGCAGATGACAGTACGTTCATCACTCACATCTCGGACTTGTGTTTCATTAGCTTGAGTTGTGTATTTCTTTCCAATCATTCTCTTTCCTCAATCTTCTCTCCACTGCATATCGAATATCATTTGTCTTCAGTCAAATTGATGGCATTTCTAAAGTTTCATTAAAATTTTGATTTCAGTTTTTTCTCAGGTTCTGCTTTTGCCCTTTCTCAATTGTTTGAACCTTTGATGGAGGGAATAAGCATTCAGAACTTCAGTGACATTGCTATAAATGGTCAGGTTGGATTTTAATGTCATCTCTGAATGTTTACTCTTTCATTCAATTAACTGAAGTGATTAGGAGAAAAGGGAAACGTGGGGGAAACACTCTTAAGTGTGATCTTGCTTGTTGTTTCTTTCTTTATGTAGCATTACATGCAGGCTGAACATCGGGTCCATAGGAATTCCTTCTCTGTTCTGACATTCTTACAGTTTCATCTAGTAATGTATTTTTAACATTTAGCTTAGTTGTATAAGTTAAAGGCCATAAAACTATAGGTTTAGAAAAAGGTCTCAGAAAAGATTAAATAGATTTTTTAGGCCACAAGATACTATGTGCATCAATATTTTCATTGTACATGGTTAGACACAGAGAGTACAGACTAGGCCTAATATTGATTATCAAATGTTCTGTGCTTGCACGTGGCTAGGCATGGATTTACAGGATGCCTTGCCTACCCAAAGAGGGAGGCCTGATGGAGGCTAACCATTAGGAATTATCACCATCACACTAAAATACTGACTGAACAAAGTCTTTTAGTATGTGAGAGGACCCTTGTTTCTCTATGTAACAAAGGTCAGTGCAATTTTACCCTTATAATATAAGCATGAAGAAGTTTGATAGCGTTAACCACAGGTAGGTTGCATTATTATGCATTTAATAGGTGAAACTACAGACTTTTAGGGTGTTTTTTGAGAATCCCCATCCTATCTAATTCATAGAACAGACTTTGAGTGATAATTGTAGATTTGAGAAGAATAACAAATTAGCACAAGAAACTAGTCATCTGTCCTCATTCAACAATTATGCAATTTGCTATATCTTGAAAACCATTACTTGGCAGTTATTATCTTAGGCACTTGAGCCAAATTTATAAATAAAATATTAAAATTCCCTCTCTGACATAGCTATTATATTAAAGGCAAATTTTACTAGGCGCTCTCCAGTTAAAAGAATGGCTTATTCCTTCCTGTTCATATACATCACAGTACATCTGGTCATGAAGCTTGCGAACTAGATGAGTTACAGTGAAAATATTTGTACTAAAAAAGCATTGTCAATCACATAATCCACATGTTACACAGGACCAATGAAAAACAGAAATTGAAAAACCGGCAAACTATTATTATTGTTATGGTTTTACGCTGTATTAAGAAATTACTATATGAGCATAGAAGATTTGATTTGCCCAAGGATATGTAGAGTTACAGAGTTGGAATAGGAATGAAATCAGAATAACTGCTGTTGTTGGGGGTGGTTGTCAGGTGATTTTCCTTATATCCCAGCTTTTATCTTTATTCTAAGTCAGAAACCCTCACTTTTAACCTGACAGCTGTTAGTTTTGTTTAAGTTTGAATTCGCGATCACCCTGGGCAATGGAAACAAAAGAAAATTTGTATGAATGTGTGTATCTTTGATATCATTAAGTAAAATGAAATAATGACCAATTTTATGGGTTGGAGTGCTATTTTTCTACTTAAAGGAATAAAAACTCATTGGAGGAAAGAGCTATCCCATGATAATTTTTGTGTCTCAGTTACTCATCTCTCACTGCTAGGACAAATACCTGACACACAAAATGAAGGAAGGAAAGGTTTATTTAGCTCACAGTTACTGGAGGTTTCAGTCCATACTCAGCTGGCTCCAAGGCAGAGAGGCACAAGGCACAGAAAAACATTTTATGGCTTCGGCAAAGAGCAGAGAGCAAAAGGAGTGGCAGCAGCTCAGGCAGCTAGCTAGCCTCTCTCCCCTCCTTACACTGTAATGCAAATTACCTACCTCAGGGCAGGTGCATCATCCACACCCACAATAATCAATCCCAAACTCCAGAAGCCACCTCCTCATGACTGTATAAAGCTTTGGGGGACAACTAGATACAAACCATAACATTGTGCTACTGCAAAGAATAAGCAACACCACAGTAGCAAACAGAACTATTTATTGAATTCAATCCTCTGAAGTAAACAAAATAGACTTTTTTTTGGCAAAAAGATAGCACTGCTGAAAAAAATTGCATCTTTAGGAAGAAATCTTTTAAAGCAGAGCTGAATGTTTTCATTAAAATAATGGATTGGTTTTAAAGTGATTTTTTGCTTGATTTTATGTTAAAATTACCTATTTTCCTGTCACTACCATTGTTTAGTGTGCTGACTTTAGTGGTAATGAAACATCTCATTAAATTCTACAGTGTTATAATTTTTTGAGAAATAATTCCTTGATTTATGAACCATTTCAAAAAATGCACATAGCTTTTTTTCTTCAAAAATGTGTGTATAAAACTGAAAATGTGTGGAAGTACACATACATCTTTTAGCTTCCCTAATTCTGTATCAACTCTGTCCCAAAAGAAAATTAGTAACAAGCATAATATCCACCTCAAACTTGTTTGAACTACTTCAAAATCTTGTGAGCTGATTTATTCATAAAAGGTAAAAAAATATCATGTTTGCTTCTTCAATTATTACAAAACTCAAAATTAAAGAAGACATAATACATATTTTTTGCATTTCTGTAAGCCTTTTATTTAAAGAGCTAAAACAAAACAAAACGAAGTAAAAATTGTCAGAGTTTTAATCCAAGTACCCCATAATGCACTTTATGTCACATAACTTTCATCTTAGCTTCTGCAGCTAAAATCTTTCCTCCTGTTTGAAAGTTCTCTCTAAACTCCTTATTATATGCCTGTCGCTCGGTTCCACTTTGAACCTTCTCTTGCGTGAGGATTGTTTTTATTATTCCAGCTTACTTGCCACCTCCCATTTTCTTCAAAGAGCCTTTTAGTCAAGTCCCTTATAACATTCTGTCATTATTTTCCTTCTTCCTCAGTTGAAATTCGAAGACCATTAGTCCAACAATTTTCACACCAATAAACTCTATTTTTGCTTGTATTTCTTATGACTCTGGTCTATTTGATGCTGTCTTTCCAAACTGTAGTATCTTCAGGACCCCAGGCTAGGTGTCTGCCCAAGGTTGGACCATGATATAGCAGCTGACTCCCCTCAAAGTGAGCAGTCCAAATATATATATA
>NW_004524592.1:5762927-5784516 GCF_000260255.1 Octodon degus | reverse complement strand
TATTAGTATAGATATACAGCTACTTTCTCTTAGTCCAATGAGAAAAAAGGTTTGTACTAGTAGTGTTTAGACAAGATATCATGTCTACATTTTGTCCTCTGAATAACTACTATAAAGACAACAATATGCAATGTATTAATTATTGCAACTGTCCTACTAACCTGTTTTGAAACTGTTTCATTGCTATTTTATCTTTTTTCTCATTAAAATGAATAATTTTTTTTAAAAGGCAAGCAAGAGACCCCTCCAAGACAGAGCATGATTCTGTGGGGACTATGTATCAGGATAGAATCAAGGGGAAATAGTTGCACACAGAGATGAACATTAAAGGGCAGATCGTGAGGGGCAGGCATCCAAGAGCCAGTAGAATCTCTCTACTACAAAGAATGAAAAATGATCTAGGAAGACATAAAAGTAAGATAGTAGAAATAAACCCAATCTAGCCATGATAAGCAAACAGAGATGTATTAAATACAGAAACTATTAGCATATTATACTCAAATATAAAAGATAGTAGGTAAAGAATTAAAGTAATTCTCATTTACAGATAACATAGTCATTTATAAACTATCCAATCCATTTTTGTATTGTTCCAATTTATTAGAAAATTGTGCTTTATAGTAAGTGTCTAGGATTCAGGTTTAGGTTTTATGACAAAAATCAAACACAGAACTATCTCATAGGACCAGCTAGGTAGCTCAGTGGAGTAAGCACCTGCTTAGGCAAGCAAAGGGACCAGAGTTTGAACCCTGGCACCATATGCAGTGGCAGCCCCACTCCCGAGTGCACTGAGCTGACCACCAAGTCTGGGTGTGCGGCACATGCCTGTAATCCCAGAGCTGGGGAGGGTAAAAACAGGAGAATCACTAGGAGTCTAAGTCATGTAGTGAGACCCTGTACCAAATACATTAAAAAAAGAAAAAAAAAACTGTCTCAAATCTATCCTTCATAGCCAATAAGTATTCCATTCTGTATAGATAACACATTTTCTTAATTGATGAGCATACAGGTTGCTCTTGAGAGCTTAGCTATTATGCATTTAAGTGAAATAAATCAGACACACAAGCTTAAATACTGTACAATATCCCTCATTTGAGTGGGACAAAGTGCCAACAAAGAGCAAAATAAAGAAGTGATAGGATGACAGATCTTTGCAAATGGGAAGGGATCCATGGGACACAGGGCTGGGGAGGGGAAGAGAAACTATAAAGATTCAATGGATTAAACACTTACACCAAATATGCCCAGGTAATATGCACAGTAAGTGTCCTACACATGAACTAAAATTAATAACAACAGTAAGGACAACAGGGACAGGGGATGGAGAGCTAGAGGGAAGGAGTTAGGTGGTGATAGGAAGAAGAAGAAAGAAGCATCAGTCTGCTATGCACATAGATGAATGCAAACTTCAGGTATAGACAGTACACACTAAGAAAAGGTAAGAAAAAATTAAATCTAAAAAACCTAACATGACAGTGCCAAAACTGTACATCAATGACAGAACTAGAAAATATAGGTGATAATAATTTCCTCTCACAATAGCAATAAAATCTACAAATTTTCCAGGAATAAATATGGCAAGAAATGCTCAGATCTTTGAGGATTAAATTGAAAATAATAATGGATGACATAAAAACCTTAAATATGAAAAATCTGTACTTGTTCCTAGATTTGTAAAACATCAGTATTATCACAATGCACTAGCCCAATTTACTTCAAATTAACATATAAATAGGATGCCACTGTATTTACCAATGGGCTCTTAAAGATGAAATTAGAAAATGTTACACTAAAATTAATGTGAAAGAGGAAACATAACAGGAACAAAAATTTTGGTTGATAAGAATACTACTTAGATTTAGAGATTTAGACAATAAAAATTAGAACTAGGAAATTGATAAAACTTATACTATTGTCACACAATAAATGAGCATATACCCACTTGCACAAATACAATTTACTATTTAGCAGAGTAGATAATATAAATAAAGGAAAATATATTGTTTTGCACATATTTGTAGAAAAATTTAAAAAAATAGATAAAGTCAGATGTCTGCTTCACAGCACACAACAATAGAATCTTCAGGTAAACTAAGATTCTGAATGTGAAGATAAATGTAACCGAAAACTTTTAGGTAAGACAAGTTTTCTTAAATAAGATTAAAAATAGTGCGGTGATAAACTATATACATAATTAGCCACATTTACTTTACATGCTTAACAAAAAATACCATTAGACTCTAGGGAAAAATCTTAGGAATGAGAGTAGTTTTCTAATATACACGAAGCACAGGTTAGTTATTAGGGATCTACACAAGTCTTTACAAAGACAAACACAATATAAATATATAAAGACATTAATAATTTTAAAAGCAGGAAATCCAATAAAGAAGATATGGTCTATATCCTTGTGCTAATGGAAAGAAAAGCAAACTTACAATTAACAGTCAGTGTCTATTAGGTCAGCAAAAGTTGACAGAACCAGGTATTATCATAGATAGGAAGACACAGCATATCTCTTGCAAATGAAAAGCGTTGTTTGAAGCATAAATTAATAACCATTAAGAAACGTGAAACTGCTTTGTCACATAACCCTTAAGTTGTGCTTCTTGAGCTATGCGTAGGGAAAGCAATAAGGTTTAGTGCCTAAGAAGATCCAGCAGCAGCATTGCTTTTAATAACAAAAACTAAAAGCATTACAAATGCTTGTCACTGAAAATATGCATGTAAATTACATTACACCATGGCTATAATAAAGCTATAACATATTTAAAAAAATCTTCTGGCATATCTAAAGGTCTGATGCAAGCAAAAATAGTAGCAAGAGTTGACAAAGATGGGCAGTTGGTGAATGTATGTTCGTTATCTGAATTCTGCATTTATTTTGCTTATGAAATTAAAAATATATTTTAAAATTCAGCATTCTTCCTGATCTTTTCCGCTAAAAGATATTCTTAGTCCTGAGATGTTGTTACTTTGTACCTTGAAGGCTGTTTGGTGGCTGCTGATGTTCTCTGTGTTCAGCCTGACCTTCGAGTCTGCTTCTAGTGTGTCACTCACTGCAAACAGTAGGACTGTCTGATTTTCTTCCACCATGGTCTTACAGTATCTGCCATACCAAGTGTGAGCCTCTTTAGCAGACTTTCAAAGCCTTCCAGAATCTACCAAGTTTGCTCCTTTTTAGATTCTTCTCCTCCCATCCACCCTTCAGTTAATTCTAACAACCTGCGGCCTCTTCATTGGTCTACCACTGATAAACATCGTGTTGAACCCAGGCATGGTTCTAGGGACATAATCCCTATGTTCCTATTCATGTCACTTCCGTTCATATTGATACTATTTTTTCAGAGCTTATCCTTAAGTCATTATTGTAGCACTTTCTTTTTAGATAGCCTCAATTTTGTTTAGAGAATTTGGTTCCAATATACTCCTCTAAACAACTCCTGTTCCATGATGTTCAAATGGCACTTGAATTGTCAGGAAAAAAAATTAGAATATTCCTGACTATTTCAATTCTTTTAACATTTAGTCACGAAACAACTATAACATCTTATTATTCAGTTTGATTAACATATTTCAAATCCATATGCTTGTGTCTGCTTGCCCTGAGTATCTCTATATAGACCACCATCTCTCTGTGCAGGTGAGGAGGGCAGATGCGTTAATACCAAAACCCATGTAACCTTGCGAAAGTATCATTTGATACTTGTAGAATGGGCAAACTTTGTGGTTCATTGACAGGATGCTGTATAACTATTCTATTTTCCTTTTATGTACTGCAGGAATCCAAAGTAGACTTTACAAAAATTAAATCAATCATCCCTTCTCTCAAATGGCTTTCTCTGGTCCCCTTAGGTTTGCAAATCCTGAATGTGACCCACAGAGCCTTTGCAAGCCACAGTCTCTACCTACTTCTTCAGCTTCGCTTAAGCTGTGGACATGTTGGCTTATTTCATTTGGAAGACGTTATTGATATCCACCCAAGGCTTCCCCAGTGGTTCATCTGTTTCCCAGGAACCCTCTACCCAACACCCTGCACACAGGCAAGCACTGCTTATCTTGAAGAACTTACTTAAAATACATTTTTCAATGACTCTTTCTTTAATGTTCCTATTACCTGTTCCACTCAATCAGGTATAATTACAGTAGTTCACTACACTTATCCTTTGTATATACTCATAAAAATGTAGTTACTTTATGTTACCTTTATGTTCTATGAATCTATAAACTTTGAAGTTGGCAAGACTGTGATTTTTTTCCTCCTGCATGTCCAAAGACTCACAACATCACACATTACTTCACACATATTCATTGGAAGCATTAAGTATTTCTTAAAGATATTTATTAATTAGTTTCAAGTGATGATACCTTTATATAATTTTTTTTGGTTTTTTCTCCATTTTGTTAAAATTAACTTTTTGGTAAAAATCAACTCAATTTGGTCAAAAGTCAACTTTCTACCATTTTGCTTAATAATCAGAAAAAAATTGACCAAGGCAAAAAAAGGCACAATCTTCTCAAAATTTAGGGAAAACTAGATCTAAAGAAATCAAAAATTCAGCATTTTCAACAATCTTTTTCAACTTTTCTAAAATTTCAAAACAATTAAATCCTTCATAAACATTGCTTATTTCATACACAAGAGCAAGTCAATTTAGTGTGAACTATCACTGATTATTCACTATTTAAAAATGGGATTTCATGGAATTAAAGAGAAACCAAAATATTTACTGCGATATCATTTAATATTTAAGAAAATTAAAATAAACACAATCTTATACTTGATTCTTTTGAACCATGAACCCAGACCCAGACCTTTCCTTAATACTTTAACTTTTGCCCTGCTTGCATTTGAGCTCTGGGCATCACATCAGTCCTACATGATATTTGGAAACAATAACACAAAGCAACTCTCAAAATAGAAAAGGAAAGAAAAAAGAACAATCCACATTTCACATTCTGACATGTTCCAGCTGTTCCAGGTGATCAATGGTAATGGCCATTCGCCCAAAATATAAACTTGCCTCACAGAGGGGCTTGGGAAACACTTTATGATAGATGTGAAGAAAAACAAAACACTATTCTGCTTTGATGGCATATACCTTTTTAAATGTAAAGTAGAACGTATTCTTAAATTTATTTATGCATAATAGTGCATGGAGTTACAACTTTTGTAATGGTGTATATGGAAAGGAAGTAGATTGATTTGACCAATCAAAAAACACAGGTTATTTTCTCCAGGACTGAAAGAATGATGTTTATTGGTACCTCATAACTTGAAGGATTTTTATTAAAGGAAATATAACATCTGACACAATGATGGTTTATTTCATAGTGATTCCACTTGACATGAAAGACAAATATTTGAAATTTTCATCCTGACAGAAGCTACTTATTTGCATAAAGTTTATAGGGAAGAATTTTAGACCAAAAGGGTTAACTGGATCCAAAAGGAAATCATCAATGAAGAACTGGGCCTCCTTGGGAGTGACACATTTTCCTTACTCTTTTAAATTGTGTTTTATCTTTGATTGTTGAAAAAAATATGCTCCATTTTATAGATGATAAAATGCTCCAGGCCTTCACTGAGGTAATGGTAGAAAGGCAGTTCCCGGTATTTGATATGCATCTGGTTGTTCCTCTAATAAACTAAGTGTAATTAAAAATAGAGCAGGGCCATTGCATTTTAATAGTTTGGAGTCTTCCCTGTGGAAGAGTCAGCAAACAGTGAGAGAATATGAAGATTCAGCTCCCCAGCACCTGCCAGGCAGCCTCTGTCAAGATTAACAGCATCACACCAGGTTATTAGAGGAAACATAAATACTTTTGAGGCTCTGTGAGTAGTTACGATATCACGTTTTATTATCTTCTCCTAAAATGGAATTACTCATTGTAATTGCTTGCCAGTCACAGGCCAGCAAACATGACAGGAAAAAAAAACCCCTACATATTGAGGAGAGAGGGTTATAAAGAAAAGACACCTGACCTAGAGAATGTTTTTGAGGACACATCATTATGTATTTGGAATTATCATAACTGAAGTTTTATGGAACTTTACATCTTTTAGGAGAGGGAGGTAGTTGCATTTTGCAATGTGAAGTGGGAATCACAGGTATTTAGATCTATACTTGAGGAAGGAAATAGGGGAGTGGAAAGGCTGAACGGTTGCCTAGCAAATCCTGCTGCCAGTGAGTTCAGAGTTTAGGCTGAGACACAACCTCCTAATTTGACCGTCTGTGTAGCTTTGACCTCCTGTGTGGCCCCAGTGAAGCTCAGTATCAAACATAAAGTATTTGTACTCCCTTCAAATCACAACATCTTGATCAGAGTGGATTGGAAGAAATTAAAATTTCCTTACAGGAACAATGCAAAGGGATTGCACTATAATAAGTGGATTTGTGGATGTGGGGGTATTTGGTGTTAGGACTGGGGTAATGGAGAAAATGTGGAAAGTTTATCTTTGTGAGTGAGATGGGCAAATGATGAATTAGGAAATCCTTTTTATTTTTTTAAATTTTTATATTTTTTGCTGAACCAAGAATTGAACTCAGGCCCTTGTGCTTGCCAGGGAAGTGCTTATTCTCCTGAGCCATCTCCCTGGCCCCAGGAAATCCTTCTTGATCTTATTGTTATTGGTTCTACTTCCAAACTATATCTTTCTATCAAAATGTGGGTTAGAAGGGTTTGAAGTGTGGCTGAGAGGAAGGTAGCTTAGCTAGCCTGCACAAGGCACCGTGTTGATGAAACTTGGTGTACCAGTGGCCCAATTCTAGGGGGCTGGAGGGAGGATGGAGAGTGTTATGTTAATTTTTGTGGTTAATTCATAATCCAAATGCTTAGATTATGGGGTGTGAGTATTGCTGGGATTATGGGTGTGAGTGCTACACTTTTCCCTGGGGCAGACAGCCTGAATGCAATTTAAGGAAGGGAGAGAGGCTTGCTCTCTGTAGCTGCTGCTCCTCCCTTTTCTCTCTTGCAATTTTTCTGCTTTCTGCTGCCATGAACTGCTGCCCTCTGCCATGAGCCACTCTGCCTTAGAGTCAGCTGATTACGGACTGAACTCTCCATAAATTGTGAGCTAAGTGAACCTTTCCTTTCTTAATTTTGGGTATCAGATATTTTGTCTCAGCAACAAGAGAAAAGGAACTGAGAGAGAGGGTAACCATTGTTCTCAGCAACTTGATGTGTGCCCAGAAAGGGGGAGTCAGTGATAATTGGTTCATAATCTGTTCGAGCTCAACTGGAAGCATGAGAATCATAAACCAAGATTCCTCGCACCACACCTGACTAGACTAAAGGAGTACAGCTGAAGATCTGATTGCATACATCATAGTGCATAAAAACTGATTACATTCAGCAGAATGCAAGCCTTCACTGCCTAAGACATCTGAATCCTAGAATATCCAGAAGGATACTGTTCATTATGGCTTGGTTAAGCCAACAGAGCTACATCTGGGAAGTTGCTGAAAAATATAAAATTTCTGCCATAAAAAGTAGTCCTTATTATAATTTAAAGAAAGGAAATTTCTTTATGTGCTATATATGTGCCTTATGTGCTATATTTAGCATATAGCACAAAGGATATGAGCACATCATTTTTTGTATGCTCATATCCTTTGTGCTATATGCTAAATCTCTAATAACTTGTTCTATGTATAATCCTATTATTACTTTTTGAAATTTGTCTGGAATTTAAGAAAAGTTATTTACCATATTTTTAAATTAGAAGTTTTAGCCAATAATTTTGTTGTGGTTTTGGGTTTTGCAAAGAAAACAATGCAATACAAGGCACATTTTATAATATTATTTTATAATGAATCACCCAAATAATCATACATAAAGAGTGTAGGAAATCTGTCCACATACTAAAGACCAAAGATTCTTGCTCAGAGCCTGGATCCTAATATCCTGCATGAGTCCAGCTGAAAATTGAGAGCACATCACCAGGCCTCCTACAAGTCGAACTGGAGGCCTAGAGCCCACGACAAAGTTTCATGCAGGTCTGCTTCACAGATCTGTGCTGGAAAGGCCCAAAGATCAGTGGTGGCAGCTAGACAGTCTATACCAGCAGGCTGAAGGATATGTGTTAGCAGGCTGAGAGACCTAAACTGGAGTCAGGAAGCAGTGCAGAAGGAAAGTACCAGAGCTCCCCCAACACATACCACAGCTGTCCTCAGCAGTAGTGCAGTCTCGAGCTCCAGTGATGAGGAAGGCTGATAATCCCATTAGAAAAGCCAGGGCAACAAGCTTCTCCATGAGGCTGAGCAGTGCCCCATCTTCCCCTGTGGAGCCAGGAAGTGATGCTCAAGACGAAGACCAGAGCTCCCCACAAATTAACAGCAGCCATTCTCAGTGACAATGCAGTCCTGAGCCCCTCCTTTGATAAGAACTGTCATCGGGACAGCCAGCATGATAAGGTTCTCCAGCAGAACAGCCCAAGAGAACTAGCAGCCTCCATAAGCTCCCACAGCTTCTCCAAACAGCATCCCTGACAGCTTCTCCAGTTCTGACTCTTATGCTGCTGGCAACCGTCCTCAGGTGGGCCTCCCACCCCCAGCACCATGCTAGTTCAGTTCAGCTGGGTGTAACAACTCGACCAGTTAGAAATCCACTACAAATATTTAAAATGGATGATTGAGTTCAGAATATTTTAGTGATTTAGCTTCTCTGAGACTTTCTTAACAGAATGATATCATCATTTAAGGTATAAGCATCCCTAATTTGGCTCCTGTCTTTCCAAACCACAATCCAATCCACTCTTACTATTGGAATTCACCCTTAGTTTTTCTTTTTTGTTTTACTGCTTAATCTCTGCTTCCAAACTTTTCTTTAATGGTAATAATCATGCCTCCAGTTTTTACCTCAATTTTCCATCTTCAATGAAGAATTCTTCTAAATCTCTCATCCTGTTACTCCTGGGGGTTCTGAGACATATTCCCGGGCATTTCTCTTTCGGATTTCTGAGGCTTCAGAACTTGTGCTTCTCTTCATTGGTGTTTTAATTGATGATCTTACCCAAAAATTATCGCTTGAGTCCTTTTGGCTACTACCACTCCAGGGAGTATTCTTGCATGGTCATCCATATGTGTGCCAAGGGTGTGGCGCGTCCTGCTATTCCCCTCCACGCTGCACATCCTATAAGCTCCAAGAGCAGACGTTCTGCCCTCAGACCATATACTTTCATGAGCAACAGACCATGCCTGCAGGGTACAGAGCTCAGGTGGGTCTCTGGATTCAAGCCAATATACCTTCCAGTCAATATCACTTACCTCTTTTCTTGTCTTCTCATTCATCTCACAGCACTTCTCTCAGTAAACATCACTGCTGAATTTTGGTAGCAGACAAAGCCTAGCTAGTGACTGTACTCTGTTAGCCCGAGTATACTTTTTTACCAAAAGATTTCCTTTCCAAATGTATTTTATACATAAAGACTTCCTCTCTTCAATATTTTGCACTTTACATGATTTTCTAAACTTGTGTGAGCTGAAGACTGACAATAAAGAATACTCTTTTAGGAAAAGGAAAAAAATTGGTAAAAAAACAGGCCTACAGGTCCTGCCTTTAGATAGCCTTTTTTGAAAAGCATATTCTAGATTAGCAGAAGGAAGGTGTGGTACTGCTGTTTTAGACTGGTGTTCAGATTCTGACTGTTCTAATCCATACCAAGTGCGCTTCAACCATATGTTTAAGATCAGGTATCAGTATCTGTAGGTGTTGTTATACTGTACAGGGCATATACAGCTGTGTGCCTTCGACTGTTATGCCATGATTTATATGTTAGCATAATGTATATCATGCAGGGATTTATTCATACAGTTTCTAGCTAAGATCACTACTCCAACATGCATTCAGAAAAGAAGTTTGAAAAATTGTGCAGGATCTTGGAAATTCCAGACCTCACTGTCTAGAATGGGAATGTATTGCCTCTGACTTTTAGTATTTGTTTCTTTTAGTAAAATAACTATGCACATATTTTTTGAAATATACTTTCATCTTTCAAAATAAAGATTTTATTGTGTAACTCAAGTTTGAATGAGACCCTGAGCTAACCCCCTGTATTAGAGACACAGATCTGATTCCAGTTATTTACTAGAGACCTCCTTAATAACTCCAGATACCATTACCAGGATTTTTGGAGCCATAGGCTTCTTAAAAGGTTTGTTACAAACCCAAGAGCTTTCCATCTAAATCTCACAAATATTCAGGATCTTAATTCTAATCCAAATGAAAAATGCAAGAACAAACAACTGCTCAGTGTCTGCCCCAAAACATAAGATTTATTGCTCTGGGTGGGTTTTTACTTATGAGGCTAAATAGGTTAGACTTTTATATATTTATTATTTTCTTTTCTTATAGTCTGTCCTTAAATTCTTCTACTAAGTATATTAACTGATACTGTTATAAATAATATGTGTGTATGTCAGTCAGACACTGAAATAGTGGAGCGTAAGCCCAACCCGAGGCCCTCACCAAAGCAAGTCGGCAAACAGATGGACTGCACAGTATGAAATTAAAGAATAACTGGCAGATTTTTTTTAATGATCCATCTGGAATCCAAGGGTCAAGATCATCAATTCTGACACTTACACAGGACCACAACCTCACTTTACATTTATGTCTAAGGTGACTTTCTTTAAAAAGACAAATGAATCATGATCCATATATTTAAAAAGTAAGTAGCAAGAATAAGTTACAGATTAACACAGAGTAAATTGCTGTGTTTTTCTAGGTTAATGGCTTACACATAAAGAATAATACAGGAAGAATTTCTGTTAATAATATATTGACAAGTTTATTTTTTAAACTCTATGCTATGGTTTGCAAACCTGTAGGAGGGATGTGTTAGGGTAGTTTAGGTGGATGTAACCCACAAAATAACCATCACACTGATACCAAACTCAATGGTTCACAGAACAAAGAAAATGTGCCTTTTCCTCAGTGTCTGTGGTGACAAGGTGAGTGCTCTTGTGCTGTGAGTGGCTCTGCTGTGGAGCACATTAAAGGCTTAGGCTACAGGAGGCTGTAGCAGGTCACACAATGCCCTCCTGCAAGGATGTTTCCATCGATTCCCTAGAGCCCAATAATGTGATATGGTACGTGGTGAAAGGAATTTTGCAGACATACTGAGAATCAAGCTTAGATTGCTTTGAATTATTCAGTTAGAGTTAATGTAAGCAGCAGACTCTTTATAAGCAGGAGGGAGAGGGAGAGGGAAGAGTCAGAGACTGCAGTCCAACAGTGGAAACAGTGGTCAGTGGTTGAGAAAGACACTGGAAGATGATATAGAGAGCAAAGGATGACAAACCAAGAAAATGAAGTCGCCTCTGCAGCCCGAGAAAGGCAACGAATTGGTTCTCCCTGGAGGACGCAGGCAGCTCCATTCTGCAGATACCCTGACCTCAGCTCAATGAGACAGGCTTTAGGTAGCTGACCCTGGCCTTGTAAGGTGATAAGACTGTGTTAAGTCAGTAAATTGTGATAGTTGGTTACTGCAGCAACAAAAACTGATCCATTGATTTCCCTTGGGGTCAGGGATTGCTACATCCATTGCCATTTTAGCCAACGTGAGCGGGTAAAGGTGAACAGGGGGCCGGGCAGCGGGGTAAAAGCCTAGCTCTTCCTGATCATGTCTTGCATCACTTTCCTTTACACAAGACGAGGAGAACTCAGGTACATAGACACTAGAAGTCTAGGAGGTGAGTGTGTCTCATAACAATTTGAGCAGAAATTTTATCATTGTGGAAGAAAGACAGATAGATTTTAGGAAACAATTAGGAGTCTATTGTAACGGGCTTTGTAGTCCCTTGTATTTATTTAATTTATCTTGCAATGTAAGTAAACATTTAAAGTAGGGAAGAAATAAAGCAACATTGAAGATAATAACAGCTGATTATAAGTTGTTTCATTTCTCATGAAATAACTTACAAAAATCTTTTATAGGACCTTTAACAGTGATTCTACTACTTATGCTTTTAACAGATTTTCTAAAATGAATGCAATTTTATGGGTTCTATTATTGATCATACTTCAAATTCATTGTATGATTTTTTTCTACTTTGTCCAATAATTTTTAATTTTACATAAATTTTGAAATTGAGATATTAAGTAGTGTAGCTATCAGGTTTCCAGTGTATAAGTATAGTAAACTATAAAGTATATAACTTGTGTGCTGCTTTAATTCCATTATTTGTTTATTCTTTCAATAATATTTGCTAAGCAACTGTTATGTCCCATGGCTGAGGATACTTTGGTACGGAAGACTGACCTGGTTTTGTCTTCACTGAACTTAAACTCTAGACATTGTTAAAGCATGAGGAATATATGATAAACTTGTCCTTATTGAGAACAGTTTAGGCATTACTCACAGTATATAATTAAGTAGACTTTTTGTTTTTTAATTTATGTATTTGGTACAAGATCTCACTATGCAGCTTAGACTTGTTGTGATTCTCCTGTTCTCAACCTCCCCAGCGCTGGGATGACAGGTGTACGCCACCACGGGGCCTGTGTTTCATGTGGTGCCGGGGATGGAACTCTGGTCCCTGCACTTGCCTAAGCAGGCACTTAACTTGCTGCATTAAATCACTGGCCCCAAGTAGGCATTTGTAAAAAGCTCTTGACAGTTTTTAGCACATCTTTTTTCTCTTTCTCCCAATAATTTTTAAATGGGAGAAATTTGGTCATGTCAGTATAACCCAATTTATTCTAACTTAAAAGGAAGATAATTGCCCTCAATTCTGCACCAGTTACCATCTTATTTATCTGCCCCTATTTTTTGATATTACTTTGAAAAATTGTTTATAAAAATAGAATGTTCAAACTGTCTATATTTCATATAATGTATAAAAGTACATTATCTAAATATATGATATATTTCATAAATGTAAAAATAAAAAGCATAGAGATATATTTCACACAAGTATATGATAGTTAACCTGTGAGTTAAAAAGTCCCCTTCTGTATGGATCTCAAAATAGTCTTTAGAAAAGTAAAGGATTTTGCACACATAGAAGGACTTATGGAATGCTAGGACCCCAGGTGACATTGCTATCTGACTTCTGACTGAAACTTCTTGTCTTCACTTGTTCCTCTATACAAATATTTTAGAAACTGGCTCACACTGTTCATTCCTGACTTCTCAATACTAAGTGTCTCCCATTTCTCTCTCTCTTTAAGATTTCCTAATGAGCCTCTGGCCACTACTCTGCTGCAACTTCACTTGCTCTGGGGTCACTGGCAACTGCCACGATGGTGTTGATGCACGCCCAGTGTAGGAAACACTACTTTTAGGCATAGATATTACTGCCCAACATCCTGTATGAAAAGGTTTTCAGAAAACAAGATCATAACCATATGGTACCACTGAGAAGTAATTGTTCCCTTCTGCATCTGGTGTATCCTTCCTATAGGTAGATACAATTCCAGTGGCCTCTAAGGCTTTTCTTTCAACCACAAAAGTAAACACTGGGTAAAATGCCTTAATCAAGAATACAGTCAAATATCTCTGTTTGGAGGGAAGTCAAGTGTGTTTCTTCAAAGCTGCACAAGGCAAAGTAAAGTTGAATTTCTTCCACTGAGATGTTTTCTTAGCAGGAGAAAAACCATGAATATTGCAAAAATGATTTAATTTCTTACACCAGGAACATTACAGCAAGGAAAGTATAGTTGGCAGGCATAGCACTGCCTTTAACATACAAAGAAAAAATCACTACAAAGGCATAAACTAGATTACTATTTTCAGCTCCCCTTGACTTGCAGGGAAATGTGCACACATAGATCATGAGTAGGGGCAGAGGGAGGAGAGGAAAGAAAATGTGTGTGTGTGTGTGTGTGTGTGTGTGTGTGTGTGTGTGTGTGTTGCAGAGCCTAAAATTTTAGAGAATGGGTGGAAAAATTATGGATAATAAGAAAAATCTAGAGTTTAACACAACCATAACATCTTCACTGTTTATTCATGTATTAGTTCATTCTGGCAAGGATAACAAAACCATCATATTTAGGTGGCTTGAAAAGAGCTAGGATGACGTCTAGTGAACAGCACGCAAGTTCCTATATATTTAGTGTCTCTGATGGCTGACAACTTGTGGTTCCACACAACCCAATAACTCTACTTCTTTTATTTATTTATTTATTTATTTATTTATTTATTTATTTTGATGACTTTGCTTTTATTTTCATGGCTTATACATGTACTACTGTAATATATAACAAAATATAAACTTAAAGTACTGTACAGTGCATAACTCTACTTCTTTTAACAAAAGGTCCAGGATAGCTGCCGATGCCAATGTCAAGAGCCTTGGGAGCAACTCTAGCTCAGAAGAGTGCTCATAAACATTTCCTGTTCTGGATCTTCCTCTCTGCTATCTCCAGGAGGATAAGACCTCCCTCTCTGGAGGCCGCCTGCATCCCTTCCTCATGAGAGTGCCTTTTTTAGTTCTCCCACATGATCTTCCTCCTCACTTTTCCTACTTTCTCCCCTCCCCACCTGCCATGGCACACTAACCAAAGATAACCTCTTCTTGTGCCGCCTTTTCTGAGAGACCACTATACCTTAATGAAGATAAAAAGGAACATGGGTATAGCAGAAACGAAAAAGGAGCAATATTTCAATAAATTATTCTTTAATGAATATTTAGCTGAAACATTATTGGCAAGTGAATTTAACATTTTCTTAAATGATTCCTTGTAATTCTTCATTTCTTCTAAACCAAAAACTGCTGAAATTTCAAATCTCTCAAGTTATTAGTAAAATAAAGAACTTATCAAAAATTTGTTTTCTAGTTATTTTCATTTAGGATAAGGATCCTACACATCTGTTCACTGAGCTCTGTATGCAGCACTGGGATAATTTATTTCTAATGCTTTTCTAAAACATACTCAGAGACAGAAATAGCCTTCAGGTAAAACTAAAGGACTATATTCTATTAAAATTTTCTTTCCTGACTGAAATATTACTGAATATTTTAAAGGCACACAGATAAATTGTCATATCTGAAAGGAGGAATATCAAAAGTATTTTAACATTATTTTGTTGTAAATAGACCCTGACTGGAAGCAGATAGCATGGTAATTTTAGTAGAAAATTATCAACAAGGGACATCAAAGATTTAAAAGTTTATAATATTTGTCTTCACTTATGCAACAGCTATGTGAATATCAGCAAATTTGCATAACCAAATTTTATCATGTATTTTAAGATTCTTGCATTTGGCATGTGGCTAATACGCATTATTATGTGGCTCAGATATTAAAACTGAGCCTCAAGGTAAGTCTTTATGATACATCATAAGAATTCTTCCAAGTTGGAAAAACGAATTAGGGTAATAATAAAACATACAGATAAGTTCATAAAGATACATTTCTGGAAAGGGGAAGCATAAGTTTTGCCCAAGAAGAAGAAGGAGTAATATTACTGAAATATCCAAACTGAAGGACAATTCATGGCAATGAAGATATGTTTTTTCAAGGAAGTGTCTGACCTCTCTCAGGCAGTTTTACAGAAGTGTATTTAAGATTCCACAAGAACAGAAGTGATCATGTAGAATGAGTGTCAATACTTAAGTGGATAAGTAGGAATTAAATTTATTTTTAATCTATAAGTATATTTATATACTATAGCTTCTTCAATCTAATCTGGTGATATAGAATTTTGAGTTTATGTAGCCAGAGGCAACCTATGACAGTATAGTATTTTGTTGAACTAGTTCCTATTTTACACTTGTACATATGGAGTTTGGGGCATTCTGAAGAATGCCTTCCTTAATCTCTTCTTCCTTTTTTTTTTTCAGAACCGGGGATTGAACTCAGGCCCTTATGCCTGCTTGTCAGGGAAGCACTTATTCTACTGAGCCATCTCCCCGGCCCTTCTTCTTCTTTCTTGCCTCCTGTTCTTTAATTTCAACACACACACACACACACACACACACACACACACACACACACCACACACACACACACACACACACACACACACACACCACAGACACACACACACATACACACACACCTTCAGGCAAGTCATCTAATTTGCTCAAAATCTGTTTTATTTTCACAAAAAGAAGTAGGCAAACTTGTTTTAAACATTAGATCTATCCAATATTTACTGTTATACTATAATCATGTAAAATTTGATTATAGTGAGATAGAATGTATTATTTCTATTTTATGGATTCCTATAGGTTCATTTTCTTGTAAGAACAGTTTTTTTTTCAATTACATGTACTTGTCCCATAACTCCTCTCCTCTCCTTATATTAAAGATACATTTGGGGCCAAAGTTGCCAACTTTAATACTGCTTCTCTTCTTGTAACATTTGATATTCACATGATTTGAAACTGGTGATGACTAAAAAGTGTAGCTGAATTTCTTCCTTGTAACATAATTTTTACCTTTGAACATAACATGTTAGCAGGGAATCATTACATTCATTCCACGCTGAAAGGGAAATGAATTAAATTTTATCATTAGGAAGGGAGAGTATAAAAATTTTTGTGACCATAAGTTAAAGTCAGCAGTAATAAATGTATTTAGGGGAAGATGCTCTCAAGCTATGCTAATATCCAGTTGTCCTCAAGTTTTACCTGCTCTTTTTTAGCATTTATCAGTGTTGTTTATCATGATGGCATTTTAATGATGATTTTCTTTTTTCTTTATTCTTATATAATTGTTGACTATACTTCCACAAAATGGAAACTTATCTTTTTTATCACCTTGTGAAGCAGGTTCACTGAGCCCTGTTTTGCAATTTGCTAAACAAAACACATGGCTACACAACATAGATTACCAACAGATAGGCACCATAAGATTAAGCCAGAATAAATTGCTAGCTGGTCCTCCAAAGTTTAAGAAAATTCCCTGGAGCAGAGGAGCCCTGACCATATATGATGCCCCATTTGTTGCTGCAGACATGGGACCCAGAAATCAGCCCATCCTGGGTCATATAATCCAGGACGCAGGAGTTGGTGAGAAAGTGTTGTGTCCTCCTTCCAGGTGAAAGGAGAACGAACCCTGGCTTTCCCCAGCTCAAAATGGTACATGGGAACAGGAAAAATTCCTGTGCTGCCTCAGCCAATTTCTCTCTATCTCGGAATCTCTATCCCAGTATTTCCACACTTATTCTTGAAAATTATAAGAAAGAGAAGGAGTAGAGGTGAACAGGAACCAGGCCACCTGGGGTACTGAGCTGAAGCACTATTTGCGTATTTACTCTTCGTTTATGCTGAGTAAATAAACATGGATGTTTATTTTACTTTTCTGTTTTTGGTTATAAGTCAATCGTATGGTTATTTATCAAGTGGTCTATTTTTTCAGCTCTACCCAGTAGAACTACAACAGGTGACTCCTTTACTTTTGTTAGATCATATTCTGCCCCCACTTTCAAGCCCTTTCTACCTTCTGCATTGCAAGATTTTCATCTTGTGTTGTTCCTTGTTCCAGTACTAGAACCAGTTATTTCCTCCAGTTGTCTTCCTACCTTAATTAAAAATGCTATTTAGAAATTAAGTTTGGATGTGTTTTGCAAATTTCAATAAATTGAGTTTTTAATAAAAAATATTTGATTTTTATATAATGAAATGTAACAACTTCTTTATTTGTGCCTGTGCTAATTCTTTAAAAGAAATTCCTTGACCAAGAATGCATGAATCATGACCCATATATTTTAGAGGTTGTGATACAAGAAATCTACCCTTCTGCTTTGGTTGTCTGACTTGGCAGATCCAATATTGCTGTAAGTGGCCATGGAAAATGATACACTGTGTGAAGTCTCTACATAAGGACCAAACTGAGCTCATATAGTATGGACCCCAATAAACCTACTGCAGAGCTGTATATTTAGAACCACATAATCACTTGCTGTTTGAAAAGTGCCTCTGATATGCTTCTGAGGAGAGCAAAAAGTGAGCATCTACCGCATGCCATGAACAGACATTTCAAGCAGAACATCTCTCATGGGCTTGAGACTTCCATATACCCATCAGTCTATAAAGTCTTTTAAAACACAGTGTCAATCATGTAATAAAATGATTTATTTTGAGTCAAATCTCGTGTAGACAAAAGGAGTCCCAGTTTCCTACATCACCTATTAGAATTGCTCTGACAACTCTCCCCATGTACATCTATCAATTCAGATAGTTTGTAGGAACAGCTGATGGAAGAAGACAAAAGCAGCCTTGCTTCATGATAAGTTCCTGGATGCACTGGAACTGGCTGAAAATGGGCAGTGGCTGCAAGATAGTTGGCAGGTATCCCTGGTGAGCTGACTTCCTTCCCGGAATAGACATGCTAGCTGCTGGTATGTTTGCTCACCTTTGTTTGGAAGGAAAGGGGTCAGTAGTAATTGTGTATATGGGGTAACAGGCAATGGTGAATGATTTGCTTGTTCACAGAAGGCTGAAAAAAATAGGAAAGAAGTGTGTGCATCAGCCTCTGGAACTGCATTCCATTTGTATGTATCTTTGTTTCTGACCACAAAGAACAAATGCTTTAAAATGCACTAAGCATCCAGGAAAGAGACTCACTTCTCAAAGGGGACTCAGTCAAAGTTGACTTGAGCTTTTGCTTGTTTTGTCAGCACATAAGTGTCACATCAGCACTGCCAGAAATGGAAGGCATTCAAGAGTCCTGAAGCATGGAGTCCTTGTGAAAGCTGATCCAGTTGTAGCTCAGAGAGCCAGTAGGGCAGCTTTTTACTGTTTTTGTACCTGGTAACAGATTCGGTGGGGGTTGCATCAATCATGATCCTCTTGATGAGCTAATTTAAACAGAAGTCATGGCTCCCTAAAAATAAAGCTTTGTTTTCCCCAACTGTCAAGATGATCTGAACCAGTGGATGTCCAAGGTAAGGGTGAGGATGACTGACATTGTCTCCTGCTATGCGCACAGGATGAAGTGCAGCCATCAGAAAGGAAATCAACTTCCCTCATCCTTACTTTGCTTTTTTTCCTTGACATTTACTTTACTGAGCAAGCATCATGGTGAGCAAAAGCCACAGGATTATTTCACACGAGGCCTGAGCCCACTGAAGAGCAAAGGAGTATTCTGGAGTGTTCTAGAGTATTCTAAAGCTATGCTATCCCACATTCCCTCATCTACACCACCAAAGCTCCCTTGAAGCTCTAGTACACAAGAAGCTGACAGCTACTTACATCCAACGTACAGTGCTTGGCTGTCACTTCTTCCCTGGATGAAAGCTTTTTCAAACTTTTTAGGAGTCTGTTTCTCTGCAGTTAGGATTTGGGTATGTGTGGGTTGAGGTAGGAAAAGATAACCATCCTGGGGGCAGTCTTCAATCAAGGGATTACTGCATAAATGAATCAGTCTGCCTTAATGAAGTGAGGACAGTGATGCCTATTATCCCTGGATCCTTGGGTCATCCCTGGTGAATTTAACAGCAGTGTCCTAAAGTAGCAGTTTGCTTCTGAACACATCCTTCTCTTTTTCCACTCCTTTCTGTCATGTATCTCTGGTGTTCAATTGCTTTCCCAAGTCCTAGCTTCAGGGTATAAATTTTGAAGTGACCTTCACAAAGGAGTGAAATGCTTAGTATTTTTTAAACATAATAAAATATGCATTATGCTTTCTGGGAAGGGTCTGCAGATGATTACCAGGATAAATACTTTTTGGGTTTTCGCTTATAAGAAACCACACAGATAGTTATTACACTTACAAATTTACTATAGTAGAAGCTCTGTTCCTTAGCTCTTGAAGCACTTAAAATTCATTTGTGAATGTATCACAAACAAATAGACCACAAATAAAAGTTTACCCCACGCATTATATTTCTTTATTTTAATTTTTTAAATATTTAATACAGGTCTACAGGGTCTCACTACACAGATTGGACTCATAGTGATCCTCCTGTTTTTAGCCTCCCAAGCACTGGGACTACAGGTGCACATCACCACCCCAGTCTCAATTGCAGTTTCAGTGCACCCCAAAGGCGGGGTTGGCATGGCATGTCAGGGATTGAACCCAGGTCCCTGGGTCTGCCTAAGCAGGTACTTTAGTCCACTGAGCTATCTGGTCAACCCTGTACATTATATTTCTGCACTACCTTCAGGTTTGACTGCCTTCAGTATCTATGGATTTCCACATCCTCACCTTGGACATTGCCATGTATCTAAATTATATCATTTTGGATATCCTACATGCAAACAGCTACCTCCTGCCACAATGGTTTATCCTCCCAGAACACTTGGTCAAATTCTTTTGAATTCTACAGTTCAAACTGAGCTCTCCAATTCACTGATGCCCCCCTGCACCTTCTAACATACCTTTCAGTTGTGTTAGTTTTATCCTACAAGTGTCCCATCATTCTTCCACTTTGGAGGATGGATTAGGTTTCACAGTGCCTTGGGGAGTATTTAAAAAAATCTGTTCAGTTCCTCCTGCTTCTGACTACCCGTGAGGGATTCAGTGTGAAAACCCCAAACTTAAAGATCAATTAATGGTGTGTGTGTGTGTGTGTGTGTGTGTGTGTGTGTGTGTGTGTACACTTGCAGGCACAATTTTGTTTTGGGTAACATAACAGATTATAACAGGAAACTGTGCAAGACTAAATGTCTGGTGTTCACTGAGCTTTTAATTTCATACTTCTAGTGGGTTCTCAATGGTGCTTTGTCTACTTTGCTTCACTTCTTAATCAGTTCTGCTATTCTCCAATGATATTTTTGATATTCTTTCTTCAGAGAAGTTGCCCCAGTTTATAAACTTCATTTATATAAAATATATACTCTATGTAATATATACACTATACTTACATAAATATTTTGGGTGTTAGGATAACATTTTTATGTACTATATACTTGTATAGAATATTACTGTATGCAAACTATTTCATCTCCGTAGACATTTATATAAGCCATTAATATGTATAAATGATATACAAAAATTAATATTCCTACCTATTAAGAGTACTAGGAAGTATGCAGCAACATGGAATGGAAATTATGCATCTTTATTACAATGAGACTATTTAAATAAAAACAGTGGTAAAATATTTGCATGTGTATAGTGTATTGAACAGAAGGGGCAGAGAACTACACTGGTAGGATCAACACATTCTCTTTCTGTAGAAGGTAGTACCTTAATATGTAGTTTGGTGTATATTCATTAAGGAAAGGGAACACATGAGCTTAAAATATTAATGTATTGTACCATCTTGGACTGATCTATATGGTGAATCTCTAGCAAAGTCAGCAGATGATTAGAAATGAAATGAAACAAGGGGCAAGAAGCAAACTGTGTACACAGTGTCATTGCATAAATCAGCCAGTTTTTAAAGGGACTGATGTTCATAAGAGGAAAACTAAATTTCTTTGGATTGGAGAAGCTGGTCACTCAGCTAGAAAGTGTTGTTTCTATCAGATTTTTTTGCTAATGCTCCTTTATCTATAGTTCCAGGACAGACTAACCTTCCCTTCCTTCTTTCTATGTACTAAGAATTTAAAATGAACGCAGTTTTCTCAGCAGCTAGCTATGTTTCCTTGTATACTTTGCCTATATATGGCCCTTTAAGTTTTAATGATAGAGTTTAATTCTTTCAGGGCAAATTTGTAGCTTCCTTCAAATCCTCTCCAGGCTCCCA
>NW_004524592.1:5748826-5756303 GCF_000260255.1 Octodon degus | reverse complement strand
GCACACTCACCGGACCTGGGCTAGGACTGGGTCTGGCAGCTAGTTTTCATAGGCTTTCCTGATTTGGACCATGTTATTGTTACTAAATGTTCTTTGTCCTCCCACTTAATTGGCTCACACTCACTGGTTGAAACCATGTTTCCAGAATCTTCCATGATCATCAAGCATTTGCATCTCTTAGATCTGGCATATACTTCTATTATGAAAATAATCTCATTTAATTCTGGTTTTCCATGGGAATGCCCTTTAGGACATAAATTATATTTTACTCATTTTTGCAACCACCTGACAAGATTACAACTCATTGTGTAGTTGTATAATTAATGACTACATTGGTTTTAAGAAAAGAACACTAGTGAATAATAGACATAGGCCTAGCAGCTATGTGCGATTTAGTCTAAACCATCTTGAGAAGTTAACACAGTGTAGAATCAAAATAGGTTGTTGGTAGTGACGGTTAAAGTTTATAAAGAAAGAAAAATATCATAAGTGCCAGTTATCATACATGTCACTCATACATAGCATTGCGTTCCTGCCCTCATTTTCAACAACATAATTGATTAGATGAGCTTCTAGATGACTGTTTCATTAAAGTCATTCTTTATTTTCTGCACATTGAATAGCAAATGCAGTGTGTTTAACATTTTTAGTAGTAGCAAAAATGTTGTAGTTTTAAAATTATCTTCTATGCACAGATAACACAAATTGACATCATATAAATAAGAGAGGTTCTTATTTCCCAGCATCACCTACATTGATATGTGGACTGTTCTTTTGATCTGACCACAGAATCTTCCTTGAAAAGTTGGATAATGCACTAAAATATATAATAAAGTTAGAATATGAAACAGGGTATCTTGATTATATATTACTGTCTTACATTTAGTGATATATTTCTAGAAAATGAATAATGATGAATGAAAAAACAGAAAGGACACAATGTGATAACATAATTTTCTACTATTTTTTCTCAGGAGAGTTTACGAATATGAGCTTCCATTATTATATAGGTAAAAATACATATGAAATGTTTAAATAGCTTTTAATGAATGCTTACTATAAAGTAAGGGAATTCAGATTTAAAAAAAAAAAACAAACTGGAAGTCACCCATAGATAATCTCTCTCAGATGTGTTTGTATAGTAAGATACCTTTAAAAAATGAAATCCATTTGCTTATTGCAATTGATATAATGCAGTTATATTTATTTAAAAAAACAATATTCTTATGTTTAAAGGATAATTTATTATGAATAATACAAAGAGCTGGGGAGAAAGGTCAGTTGCTTAAGTGCTTGCCTGGCAAGTACAAGTTCTAAGTTCAATCCCCAACTTAAAAAAAAATAATGCAAAGATGTATACTGATATACACACCAGGTATGACATACCCTAGTGGCTGCCTAACAGCAAATTTTATTTCTCCTTTTAAGAAAAACTCAGTATCATTTTTAGAGTTTGTAATGGCTGCATTTTTTTCTAGGACTTAAATTTCAGTTAATAAAGCCAATTTTGGCCTTTGTATTTCCATAACTAGTGCTTGAACTATGGAATGAAAAGTGATTTCAACATAGTATATTAAACAAAGCAAGATTTTAGGTAAGTTTTCTTTTCTTTTTTTTTGGTTGCAGCATCGGGGATTGAACTCAGGACCTTTTGCTTGCCAGGCAAGTGCTTATTCTACTGAGCTATCTCCCCAGCTGTTTAGGGAAGTTTTGAGGAAGATTTTATTATGATTATTAGCATGACACATGAAGATGTGACATGCTTTCTGCATGGAGGCTTTTATACTCCATTACCTATTACTTTTTTTTTTTTTTTTAAATTTCAGGCTATTTTTTTTTGTGGTTCTGGGGATTGAACTTAAGACCTTGTGCTTTCTAGGCAAGCAATTATTCTACTGAGCTATCTCCCTGGCCCTTTCAGGCTGTTTTTATGGAGTTTTTATAGTAAACAGCCTTCCGAGACAGATTTAGAGCAATGGGAAGATTTGTTTGCTGTTTAGAGTAACACATATTAAAGCTGGAGACATGTTTGGAACAAGGGATGGCTTTGCTTGTTCCTTAGAATAATAAATATCTCTTCCAGTTCTAGAATCACGTGAGTCAGCAAAAGTCCCATTATAAGAGATTCACAAAGCTTACTATCAGGATAATTCTATAAAACAATCCACCAATCATGCAGGCATCATCTGGTCATGTTTCCTTGAGGAAATAGTGACTTAGGAAAGTAATTTTTAACTGACGATGCTGTGACCACAGCTCTTGTCATGTGTGATAAAACACCCATCTCTGGTTCATTCAGGGGCTTCATCTGTTTTGTCAGCATCCGTATAACTGTGGCAGGCTAATTTGCTGGCTTGCAAACAAAGTCAGATCTGTGACCCTTGATATGCCTTGTCACTCTCTTTCCCACCTTAAGTGATTGGACAGTGTCTGGTGATAAAACCAAAGCAAAGCATGGAGGTCACTTTGTGATGGGAGAGTATAAGTGTGAGGAGTACGGTGGTTTTGTGCACAGTGGAACAGAAGATACGGAGAGAAACAGAGGCGCTGGAGTTGTTGCTAAATCTGTAATAATGCCTTTGGAATTATCCTACTTGTAGATTTATTTTAGTTGAGATGAGATATTTGCTCTATTTTTAAAATCTTTGAAGCAGGTTTTGGTTACCTGGAAAAAAACATTTCACCTAAATTAATAAGAAGTATTAAAAACTTTAAAATGTGTTTGTATTTAAATACACTAACGTCTAACAGTTATTTGGTGTTTACACAAAGGTAGTAATAAACATTTTGGGTTTTGCTTTGAGGTTTAACTCTTAGGGGGGATCACTCCATATGACTAGAATTTTTATTTTAACTACAAAAAGAGCAGAGCCTCAAGAGGTTAAGAAATCTGAGACAATTCAGCTAACAAGTGACAGATCCAGGATTCAAGAGCTGGTCCACATAACAATGAAACCCATGGTCCTCGCCCTGATGGGATGGCTATGGAGTATGTAGGGTTTCCACCATCTTTTGGGGCTGATTTTTGGTCCTGCCTATGTGGTAATCACTTAAAGGTTTCTTACATAAATTATGGGGTGAATCTGGGTCAATTATATAAGTCTCCATGCAAATGCCGGCTAAGAAACTTCCTTCCTGAAAATAGTCTCTTTAATAAGTCCCCAAACAGCAATTTAAAATTCGAAGTCAGCTTCAGTTTTCAGAGCAGTACTGAAAAATAGATGCTTACTAGCTATTGGTAAATATTAATTTAAACTATTTCTTGTAGATTAATTTCATCAACTTATTGTCCCTTTGACTGGAAAGGATGCTTTGTTGTACAGATAAGGCAAAAAGATATAAATTTACCTGGAATCAATCCTGTAGGTTTTTTTTAAAGACTACTGCAATCATCTCTTAAATCAGAAACCAGATTTAGAAACAATTCCTAGGACTGTTAGAGTACAAGGTCTATGCTCTTAGGGGCTGGATATGATAAACTCAGTGCAAGACTCCTATCACTTAGGCTGTGTCTAGCCTCACCAAGAGATTCAACTACTCTCACAAATAAACTAATGATTGAAATCCAAGGAATTTTAAAATGAACCTTCCTTTTGGTTTATAATGTTTATAATGCTTCCTACGCCAGAGATTCTAGGTGGAAAATAAACAGCAAGCATGAAATGGGATTATGTCGGAGTACCCAACTTGTTATTAAATTTCAGTTGCTATACTTGGCTACTCAGTATAACCCTTGGAAGACATTATAATTTATGAACATGACAGACTGATTACCTGCCTTGATTCTTGGGGCAGTCAAAAGGGTGTTACACAGTCAATAAAAATGGTGAAGTGTTAAATGCTATTTGAAATGAAAAAAAAAATATCCTAAAAGTTTCTTTCTTTGTCTGTGGTGCTAGGACTGACCTCAGAAAATAACCTACTTCTCAACTGTAATATAGTTTTTAATATAAAAGTTATTTGTTATCACTCACCACCATGCCCCAGAAGTGAAACATAATCCAGATATATTATCCATTGCAATATAGGTTGGACGTATATTTCCCTAGTGCAGTTGCTTTCCATAGAACTTAGACCTAATTATTTAGTACTTTCAAAGTCAATAAATTACCGGAAGGAAGCAAAAAGCTTGTTGGTGGGTGAAATTTCTCTGTGAAATGAAAGTCCTCTCATCTAGCAGGAGTTGCAACAAGGTATCATTTAATAATAGCGTGTAATATTTTAAAATTACTGTTTAGAAATGTATTGCTTGATATTAAAATGACTTTATATAAATGCTGTGTCCTCAATTTAAAAGGACATTGGTAAACCCCCAAGAGTGAACAGGCCTTTTCTCAACCTAATTAAATTAAGTGCAGGGTACAGTGCCACTCCGCAAAGATTAACAGAACACATTCCTTGTCAGTTTAAGTGTTGCCTGTGGTGGTATTTTTTTTTCTAATTTAATTAAAAGCTGTTCTTTTGTGAAGAACAAGCTTACAGCATAATTCCTCTTACATTTACTTTTCTAAATCCTGTTTGGGAGAAGAGGGAGAAAGAAGAAAAAGAAAAAGAGAGGAGAGGGGATAAAGTTCTAGGTGTACAAGAGGAATTTAAGGACATTTCCTGGTTATTGAAAAAATGTATTTCAGAAATGGAGAGGAATAGGCTGGCAAGATAGCTCAGCAGCTGTTTAGGCAAACTCAGGCTGCTGCAGGGGACCGCAGCTGACCCCCAGCACCACATGTGGTGCCAACCTGGCCCTCAGGGTGAACTGGGCTCTCCCCCACCCCCAAAAAAAAAAATGGAGATCAGTGAATACAAGCCAAGTCTCAGGGAAAGAAGCAGTTTCTGTTGTAATGTTTTAGAACAGATCTCTTTTTTTATTGTTATTTATTTTTATTTTGGCAGTACCAGGGATCGAACTCAGGACCTTGCATTTGCAGATCTCTATCTTATTCCCAATTAGCATCCTTGATAAATAAACTGGACATTTTTCTGAGGATAGTTGCCTTGCAAATCCTCACACACTGAAATACTTGGAGTGCTATCAGGTTCTCCAAAATGTGTGCAGTATTTTAGAGGATGAAGTAGGGTTCTCATGTGGCACATATACAAGGCTGGTTGAGAGTCAGCCATGCCTTTTTGGAAACCTGTTTAATGCCCAGTGCAGGTTCAAGGTCTGTTCAGTAACAACCTGAGGATATAGAAAGGCCTTGATAACCAACTGAGTACTCTTTTCATCTTCTAAATGGTAAAGGTTTGCTGGTTGAAATTAAACAATATACAATATCTTGAATTATTTACAGTATTGCTAAAAATTTAGACTATTAATTTGTATCATGAAATATATATCATCTCAATATGTATTGCTTATGTAATTTAAGAAAAGCAAAGAAAAGGAGCATAGAGGTAAAGGAAGTGCTGGTGAAAATGTTAAAAGTAGTAAAGACAGAGAAAATTAGAATTAATCTTGGAAGAGAGAGAAGAATTAGGACCACTCCATAAGACACAGGAAGCAGTACAACACTGGAGGCAGTATGCCATTATTTGTAAGTGGACTGAAATTACTTGTGTCAACTTTTCTGATGCACTGGACCCAATATTTGGAAAGACAGGTATTTGTGATATTGCTTTTGGAGGAGATTTCATATTTAGATAGGTGGACTTTTGCATGAAATAGATTGCTTTCCATGATGTGCATATCTTTCATGCAATCAGTTGAAAATGAAAAGACTAAAAACACTTTTTCTGTTTATTGCATTTGCTCTTTGAATTTTATTCCCATTATCCATTTTTCTAAATTCTGGGCAGAAGCCTACCTGACACCACAATTCTTTCACTCTTCATGTCAGTAAACCAGCATCAAATGATTGGCCTCAAGGTCTACTTTCAGTGGAAGTAGGACTCAGAACCCCTGGGACCCTGGTGCCAGTGACCTCTAAGTGCATGAATGGCTGAGGATAGTGAAATGAGTCCCAGAAGCACCAATTCTGAAACTAGTCTGTAGACTGTGAGGAACTGGGCTGCACAGTAGAACATGAGTTCAGGAAAGTGAGGGAAATTCCATTTGTATGAACAACCCCTCCCTACTGCTCTCATCACTCCAACTCTTTCATATTAGCAGATGCACTAGATTCTGAGAGGAGCCTAACCCTACTGTGAACTGTGCAAGAGGGTGATGTAGGTTAAGTTCTCTTTATGGAGAGCTAATCCCTTATGTTCTAAGCTACAGCTGAAGTGGTGATGAAGAGGGGAGGTGTGACTGTAAATACAGATTAACGTTAGCAGACAGATTAAACTAAAGAGATTGCAATAGATCAATCACCCACAGATTCATGCCAAACTATGAATGAGTAGCAAGTGACAATTTAGCTGCATCTGGTGGCAGGCTTTATATCAGTATCTGACACATTTTAGTCTGTGTGTTGCCAACCTACTTATTAACTACTTCCATCTGTAGCTTTTTCCCACACCATGTACTTGTCTTAGTTCCACATTTGGTAAGCTCAATGCTAATCCTACCCCAAATGAGTAAAAAACAAATATCACTTATCTTTGAAAAGGGTAGAAGTCATACTGATGGAACAGCAAAGGGTGGCAACAAAACATTGCAATTTTAAAAAAGTACCAGGAGTCCTACAGGAATTACAAATTCATTTGAACAGGTGAGACATTCTTCAAATCAACATATTATATGGTGATGGGCTAGACAATGAAGACACAGCCTTCAAAGATGCTTTGGTCAGTGGAAACAAAGCACTCATATTAAAAGCCAAGCAGAGCGCAGGTCCGGCGAGTGAGTGAGACAACCAGGGCCGCGGGATCCTGAACAGACCCACAGCGCGGGCCCGGTCAGTGAGTGAGACGACCCACTCCACGGGATCCTGCACAGACCCAGAGCACAGGCCCAGTGAGTGAGCGAGACGACCAGGGGCCCACGGATCCTCATTTGACCCAGGCTGCAGGCCCAGCACAGAACCCTTCGGCAGAGCTACCTGCAAAGAGTCTAGAGGCAAGACCCACCCAGCTGATACAGGAGCAGAACATCTTGCCAGAGAGACACAAAGGGTTCAACTCTAACGCTGCAGCAGAAAGAAGTGGAGCACAACAGCCAGACCCAAACAACACCCACCTGGAGGAATCTGAACTTCATAGATCCGGACCTGGTGCTAAGGTAATAACTCTGTCTAAGCTCTACACCAAAGGTCAGAAGAAAGTGGTATACAAAATGACAAAGAGAAGGAATAAAATGCAGTCTCAGTCCCCAAGTCCACCCAGTACAAAGGCACAAGAAAATAGCACTGAGGAAACTGGAAATCACACACCAGATATCTCTGAAATAATAGCATTGACAGTAAAGGATCAACTGCAGAAAGGTATAGAAGAAATCAGATCAGAAATAATTTCGGAACTAAAAACTGTAGTGGTAACTATAATCAAAGAAGTACTAAGTGCTTCTAAAGAATACACTGGCAAAAAAATAGAGGAGAATATA
>NW_004524592.1:5741507-5747077 GCF_000260255.1 Octodon degus | reverse complement strand
TAGCATCATTCTTAGAAGCCAATTTTCTTACTAAAGCTAAGAAAACCTTGAGCACTGGTGAACCATTGATCCTAGTTCTTTCTATAGATATTTTCTGTGAACTTTTAGAAAGTATTACTGTTCAAAAAGTAGGACATGGTCCACTTTTGACTAGCATTGTAAATCGACAAACTGATGAGATAGCAGAGAATACTGAAGCGCTAGAGTTAGAGTGGATTAATGAATCCACAAGGGTACACAATCTAGGTTGATGAGCCTGCTGATGTTGACAACAAGGCAGCAATGTTATTTCTGTGAATATATTTTTCAGGATTATGTGCATGTTGGCATGTTGCATATGTTATATGCACTTGGTTGCCAACCAGCATCAGAGCAGTGGCATTCAAGTCTTTGAATGGTGATGTACAAGGACAATGGAATTGGTTGTTTTGTGTTTGTCTGTGCATAGAGATATAGGCTGCTGTGACTGGACAGCTTGCTGGTTTCACTACTTATTCAAAGAAGTCACTTCTGAATGTGGGTCACCCATAGAGAAATTCTGACCATCTGGAAAATGTGGCCTGAACTTTACAGTGATCTACAAGATCTGATTAAAATTATTATGATTTTATAATTGATATCCATTAATTACATTCCCTGAGCACATGTCTGTGCAGCTCTTTGAGTGTATGGATTAAGAACACACAATTTTTATCTAACACACAGAAGGGAGATCTTATCTTCAAGATACGTCACTGGCCAAAGATTTTGAACGGAAAACTGCTTCAGAGAGCTCATTTTGAGAAAGTTGCCAATGGAAACACATTTTAGTAACACCAAATGGGGCACAAATTTTGGTTACTCCTGTGACATACTCATCCTTTTCAATGAACTCAATGAGTCACCTGAGGAGAGAAAGGAAACTGCATTTAAGTCAGCAGATATCGTGGATGCAGCCAGAGCTGAAGTAGAATTATATGGATATGAATAGACATTGAGATTTTTGAACTGTTTCAAACATTAACAAAGATTTTGAAAGAGACTAAAGTAAGGGCACTCTTTACCCCATCTTGTGTGTGACATCATATCTTGTTTTCAAAATTCAATATTGGAACATTACTTCTTAATCACAAAACCCCAAAACTAGGAAGGAGTGGATCCAGGACCCATGTGTGAATAATCCAATTAAATTGGCTTTATCTTCTCTATAAGAGGATCAACAGCTTGAGATTACAAATCTTGGTCAACTTAAAAATGTTTGATACAGCTTCAAATCTTCTTATAATTTGGATGAAAGTCAAAGCAAAATATCTTGAGATTGCTATGAAAGCACTGATTCTCTCATTTCCATTTTCAAAATCTTGTTTTGGTGAAGCAGGGCTTTCTGCTGTACAGCAATTCAAATGAGCTGATGTGGTAAAATGGATATAAGCAATACTCTCCAGGTTCCCATCACCCCCAGATGGAGCCATAATAGTTTCAGATGAAGAAGATCATGGCTACCACCAATTCTGCATAATGGCAAGTAGTACACTTAATTGTCATATGTTGCAAAGTAACAATTATAGATATGAATTGTACAACAAATATAATGCACTGGAATGATCCCCAAACTATCCACTCTCAGGTCCATGGAAAAATTGTTCTCCATGAAATTAGATGCTGGTGCCAAAAATGTTTGGGGAGTAGTTTGGCAGGCCCTTCTTCACCACCAGTCTTAGAGACTCTGCTCAAGTTCATGTCAGGGTCAGTAGCCTGAGATATCCTCAAAATACAGGTATTCCCTTTATTTTTCTTGATTCTATGCTTTTCTGCAGACAAATTTACTCTTGGTTCCTTCTGAGCCAACAACATTAAGTTTTTAAAATTTTTCTGCTTTATCTTTTGGCCAAAATCACTAGAAACACCCACACTGAATGTTGGACTGCCTTTAAATTTTCTCCATCATAGGGCTGGCCAAACAGCTCAGCAGATTAAAGCACCTGCAAGCAGGTGCAGGGGCTGGAGGTTCAATTCCCAGGCCTGCCATGCTGGTCCTGCCCTTGGGGCGCCCTGACATGGCAATTGACACTGGGCATGGTGGCGTGCATCTGTAATCCCAGCTCTTGGGAGGCTGTAAATAGGCAGATCACTATAGGTCTGATCTAGTAGTGAGACCATGTACACACTGTAGACCCTTCCCTAAAATGCAAAAAAAAAAAAAAAAAAAAAAAGGGAAAAAAACACTTTTTTTCTCCCAAAAAATTTTTTTTTGGTTTTTTAAAAAAAAAAAAAAAAAAAAAAAAGAAGGCCGCCCCATTTTAAATTTTTTTCCCAAAAAAAAAAAAAAAAAAAAAAAAAAAAAAAAAAAAAAGGTCAGGGAGATGGCTCATTAGAACTACAAAAGCACAACCAAGCATAACCAAGATGCCTGATTGCGCTCTGCAATCAGTGACCTCAGCCTGCTCTCTGATCAGAAGAACTGTCAGGCTGTTGTCTCTTGCCTCTGTATCTCCTTCCTGTGCATCATCTAAAAGCCCCAAGTCACCACGTATTGTGGCTTGATATCCTGGGAATGACCCCAGTCAGTGCCTATTGATGGAAATCAGTCTGCCTTCAAATGCTTAGTGTTGTTTTGGGATTTTTACTTGCTGTAGCAGCATAATACTGTAAAATATCATTAAAAAAATCCTACCAATATCATTTAAAAATCTAACTTAAAATGAACCTGAACAGACACATCACCAAATGGGAAATAGGCATATGAAAAAATGTTTAATACCGATAGTGATTAGTGAACAGCAAATCAAATTTAAAATGTGGTAACAATATGTACCTATTAAGAAGGCCTAAATCTGAAGATTAAAAATGGAAAATACTGATGATGCTGTGCAGTAGCTGGAAATCTCATCACTGGTAGAAATACAAAGAAATGCAGTCACTTTAGAAGATGGTTTCATGATTTCTTACACAACTAAATATTTCATACTATATAATACAGTGATACTTCCAGGGACTTCCAGAAATGGATTGAATATTATGTCTACATGAATGTTTTGAACAATTATGTCTAACAGTCTATTCACTAATACAATAGCACCTCAATTCATGAATACTTTGATATGTGTACCATTTGGTTTGCAAACAAAAGCATTTGGCAAAATCGTGTTTCTGTTTTCAAATTCTACATCAGGTGACAAACATGACTATGGCCATCTTTCCCACACAAACACAAACGTGGTCTTCTCCAAAATTGTGGAGAAAATGAAGCTCATGAACTGTATGCATAGCAGTTTTTTCACTGTTATCAAAAACTGGATGCAGCCCGGATACCCTGCATTGTGTTACCGGTACATACCAGAATAGCATTGAGCAACTGATGATGTCTGAGTGCCTTCATTCTCTCTAAACTCATACATAAAAATACTAACTCAAAGATGATGGCATTAGATGTTGGGACATTTGGGAACAATTTATTATGAAGTCAGATCCTTTATGGATGCAATAAATGTCTTTATGAAAAAGAGAGCTCCTTGTTTTTTAAGGATTCTCCACAACGATTTCCATAGTGGTTGTACCAGTTTACAGTGGAGAAGTGATTCTTTTTCCCCACAGCCCCTCCAGAATTTGTTATTGGTTAACTTCTTGATGATAAGCCATTCTTTCTTGAGTGAGGTAGAATCTCAGTGTTTTAATTTTCACTTCTTTAATGTTATAATTTGTGTGTATTTGTCCCCCCAAAGACTCATGCAATCATGGAGCAGACTTCTAGAATTTGTAATTAACTCATGATCCACTGAGATTATGGGTGTGCTGTCTATTGCCAGCCTGGAGCAGATAGGCTGAATACAATTTAAAGGAGACAAACTTCCTCTCTGTTGCCATGGTTGCTGCTCCTCCTCCCTTTTGTTCTTGCTTTTTGCTGCTGCCACGAAAGGTTGCCCTCTGCTGTGTGCCAGTCTGTCTTGGAGCCAGCTGAGTATGGACTGAGACCTCCAGTAACTGTGAGCTAAATAAGCCTTTCCTTTCTTCATTTTGAGTGTCGGGTATACTCCCAGCAGCAAGTATTTGTCCCAGCAGTTGGGTATTTGTCTCAGAGTAACTGAGACATTCACTGACCAGTGATGGTGAACCTTTTTTCATATATTTATTTATCATTTGTATTTCTTCGTTTGAGAAGTGTGCATTTATCTCAGATGTTCATTTCTGGATTGGATCTTTGAATTTCCTGATTTTTAAAACTTCTTGGGGGCAGGGAGATGGCTCAGTAGAACAAGCACTTGCCTGGCAAGCACAAGGGCCTGAGTTCAATCCCTGGTTCCGGAAAAAAATAAAAATAAAACTTCTTTATATGTTCTAGATAGAAGTCCTTTGTCTGAGGGAAAGTCAGATAAAATTTTTTTCCCAGTTGGTGGCTTATCTCTTTACTCTGTTGGTTATTTCTTTTGCCCTACAGAAACTTTTCAATATGATTAGATCCCAGTTGTTGATTCTTGGAAGTATTTCTTGTGCAGTTTGCTTTTTTGTTCATAAATTCTCTGCATACCTTCTTGCCTTCAAGATTTCTATCTACTTCTTCCTTCACTGGATTTAACATTTCTGCTTCAATATTTAATCTTTGATCCATTTTGAGTTTAGTTTAGTGCTTGGTGATAGACAAGGGTCTAGTTTAGCCTTCAGCATGTAGAAAGCCAGTTTTTCTAGCACCATATATCAAAAATGCTATCTTCCAGTGAACTGGTTGGCCCCTTTGTCAAAGATAAGGTGACTGAGTGTGCTTGTGGTTGTGTCTGCATTTTCTAATCTGTTTCATTGATCCTCAGATCTTTTTATTGCCAGTACCACCATGATTTTATCACAGTAGCCTTGTAGTATAATTTTAAGTCAGGGATTGTAATGTATTCTGCATTTCCCTTATTGCCCAGGATTACTTTTACTATTCTAAGTCTTTTCTGATTCCAGAAAAGAATGAATTTGAGAAAGATTTTTCTCTACATCTTTGAGGTATATTAATGCTATTTAAATCAGAATTTTACTGACTGTGTATAACAATTTGGGGAATATGACCATTTTTACAATGTTGGTTCTTCCTATCCACAAGCAAGGAATATCTTTTCATTTTCTGCAATCCTCATCAATCTCTTTGTCCAGAGTACTTGAATTTTCACCGTTTATATCTTTTACTTTTCATTTGATCCAGCTATCTCCTCCTGGGTATTTTTCCAGAAGAACTGAAAACATCACACCATAGCAACATATGTACACCCGTGTTTATGGTATCCCAATTTGTCAGAGCTAAATTTTGGAAATAACCAAAATACCCATCAACTGAGGAATGCATAAAAAAGTTGTGGCATTTATACAATGAAGTATTCCTTATCTATAAAGAAAGACAAACTTGAGGCATCTATAAGTAAATGGCTAAGTCTAGAGAGCATACTCATAAGTGAAATAAATCAGACCTGCAAGTGCAACCATCCTATTGTCTCCCTAGTGTAAGAATTTGGAAGAATTAATAAAATCCAAAAGGTACTATAGATACTGTGAAAGGAAAAGAATCAACTGGCATGAGGAAAAGGAGGAAAGAAAGAAAGAAAGAAAGAAAGAAAGAA
>NW_004524592.1:5729457-5740651 GCF_000260255.1 Octodon degus | reverse complement strand
CCCCCAGGGTGCACTGAGACATCCATTGAGACTGGGCCTAGTGGCACGAGCCTATAATCCCTGCACTTGGGAGGCTGAAAACAGGAGATTCACTACGAGACCAAACTGTGTAGTGAAACCCTATAAACCCTGTACTAAAAAAAAAAAAAAAAAAAAAAAAAAAAAAAAAGAAAGAAAAGAAAGAAAGAAAGAAAGAAAGAAAGAAAGAGTATCAAGCCCCCCATGGATAAACCTTAAATATGTATTGCTAAGTGAAAGGAACCAAGCCAAAAATCTAAATATGTTATGATTATGTTCCTGTGTTATTCTGAGTAAGGCAAAGGTATGGAGTGAAAGAATAAGTGTTACTGGAAAGGATGAGTATAGTGGAGAGAAGTTGAGACACAAGGTATTTGTGAAGATTAGTGAGTCTATTTTGTATGATGTTCTGAAGGTGGATACATGACACCATGCATATGTCAAAGCTGATAAAAAAGGTGAATCATAATGCAAGAATATTAATCAGCTCACTCTATGAATAAATATCAGTGAAAAATAACCCAAGGAAGAAAAGCTCATTTTGGCTCATGGTTTCAGAGATATCCTTCCATGATCAGCTGGCTTTGAGGCAGAAATGTTGACAATGTTATGATTATGTTCCTGTGTTATTCTGAGTAAGGCAAAGGTATGAAGTGAAAGAATAAGTGTTACTGGAAAGGATGAGTATAGTGGAAAGGATGAAAGAGCCCAGCAAAGTTACAGGCTGCAGAGTCTAAGCCCCAGCGACCTACTTCCTCTAAGAACCTACCAGCCCATTGATGAAGAGGCTCTTCCCCTCACAAGCCATCCCTCCCTCCGTGGCTTGCAATTTGGTCACAGGGATGCCATCAGCCATGTTTAGAATGTCTAAAATAGCCTTAGTGAAGAAATCATGGAAAAGCTTCTGATGATAGTAATTGTTAAAAGGAGTTGAGTCTATAATGCAAAATACAAACAAACAAACCTCATCTGAATACTCTACTCTAATTAGTAAATAATCATCACAGTGTTGGTCAGAAGTCCACTATCATTCTTATGTGCTGGAACTGTACAAATAGATGAATGGATGACAGATTTAGACATTTTCACATTTGATTACAGATAAACTAGAAAAGTTAGAATGATCTATGTGGTTAAGGATTAGCGTCACATCTGAGGTGTTCATATTTAGTTTATTTAGATAGGGACAGTTCATATGGAAGTCATTACAGATACATGTTGCAGATATTTACTTATTCCATCAGCGGAGAGGCCTAAAGCATTCAGATTTTGTGTTTTGATAACACTCTCCAACTACAAAAGATTTTTCAGGAAAATGGTTTATTCTAGAAATGAGGCTGGAAATATACAATGTGAATTTTAAAAGCATAATATTACCAAAGAAGTATGAAATGGAAATTGGAAAAAGGAAGAAAGGAAGGCAGGCAGGAAGGAAAGGAGGCAAGCAGGCAGGGAAAATGGAAGGAAGGAGAAATGAAAAGAAAAAAAAAACCTGAAAAAAGAATAATGATGTCAAAAGAACACAACTGAGAAAGCTTCCAATGGTCAAATTCAAAACAATTTAGGCAACAAAATCAATAACTGTATTACACTGTGTATCAAAGTAAAACTATAAATTTCTTTGAGCTCATGCTGAAATTAATGATTGAATAATTAAATGAATGGAAAGAATCCTCATGTATCCCCCCTATTCAAACAAATCCCCAACTCAAGAAATTTAAATAAAAAACAATTATTATGCTGACATTCTTCCTTGAAGAAGGTAAAACATAATCCTACACCCTTGATGTTCAGGTTTCATAAGTGATTTATTTTCAAAGAAAGTGGTATAGAAAAGGGAAAGAGTACCTTTACTGTGAGGAAACGTAGCAAGTGACTGAAGTTAATGTTCTACCAGCTGGTGCTATGTACTTTCGAGGCAACGTGAGGACAGAAGGAAAATCTCACTTTGCCTTTCACATGTTTCGTGAAAACAAACAATTTCAGTTGAATCATTTGAAGCATATCATGCAAATGCAAATTTTGAGCGACCTTTTACACATTCCATGACCTAAACACTTTACAACTACTCATGTCTGAGAAGAGTCTAAGGTGTTCTGACTACTAGATATAATGCGATGTCCTTGCTGGAATCTTGAATAGAGCACAAGGAAAACTAACGAAATGTAGCAAACCATGGGCTTCAATTAAGGTAAGACAATCACTCATTTTGGCTCATTAATTGTAACAAACCCATCATACTCTTGCGTGATATTAACACAAGTGGAAAGTGGGCATGAGGTGTATGGAATATCTTCGTACTAGTTTCACAGTGTGTAAGTAAACACGAAATTGTTACGGAAGGAAAACGTATTTTGAGCAGTAAAGATTCAAGGAGTATTTTTGGCATTCTCAGTAGTGCTTGCGGTTAGTACATTTTCTAGCATTTGGTCGTCAAAACATCTCCTTGTTGGGAAGATGGAAGAGGTGTACAGAAAACACGAGAAAATGTTTCAACAACTCGCTTTTCCTAATCCCATTCTTCTGATCCAGCTTCTGGCTCAGCAGCACAAATGAGGAACAGATGGGAGACTTGGATGGCTTCCAGCCGCGCGGAGCGCGCGATTCTACACACATTTCCCGAAGTGGCTCCTTCAGTCTGCCAGCACAGCCGCTGGACGCAGCCCGCAGGAGGAGGCATTTTCAGACTACGTCGGAAGGGGGCAGAAGAGACAAATGAAAGCGAGGTCAGCGTTGCCCCCAAAGGCGGAATTTTCCCTCCTTTTCTGTCCTAGAGAAACCCAGGGTCCTTTTTCTTTAATGGATTGGTAGTATGAGTCGTATTATAAACCGCACAGGTCGCTGTAAATTAGTTTATTAAGGCCGTCAGAGCTATAAATAAAGTTTTTGAGGGGAAAAATTCTTTTTCTGAAATAAAAAAAATAGCCTCTACGAAATAAATATGTGTGATTTTTCTTAAAGCTGTTATGATGCGTCCCTGTCCAACCTTCCACTTTCATAGTGACATCCCTTCATGCTGCACTGGCTCCACCGTTGCCCGCCATAGTTTACGAAGGAGATATTAATCAAGTGAATTTTTGCAGCAAGAAAAGCCACCTGGTGGTCAATTCATTGTTTGCCTCCTTTTTCTCAACAAAATATCCTTCCAGAAGAAACCATAGCTGCTGAAGAAGTGATGTGGATACAGTAGCCATAGAAAATCACATTGCACTAGCTGTTGGGAATGTTCATGCACGTAGGCTTGAGCAGCTTGGCTGAAATAGTTACTGAGAGCACGTTGCATCCTGAGAAGCACAAGCCATGAGTTGTCTGTCTTGAAAGAAAATACACAGCTATGAAATGTGAACAAGTTTTGAGACCCCAAAATAGCTACCATATTTTCTCTACCATAAAATATTTATTTAAATGGTGAAATTAATTGAAGGATCTTCCTTATTATCATGGGAGTCATCTCCAAAAGAGTTTCAAGTTTCACCATTAGAATTAATACTGATGATCTTGTTGTCTCAGGAGGCTACATCTCTGGTAAAATGGGAATTTTCAGCAAGAGTACTAGAATCCATTAGGCGTTCTCTGTGTGGCTAGCTCTTGATGTTATTTAACTCTGTTCCCACAAAAGCTTTACAGAAAAGTCCTAGTTACAATGTACAAATGAGGAACTGAAGTCAGCAGTGGTGAGCATCTTCTTGAGATCACTGGGCTATGAGGACGTGGTTCCATGTAGAACTTGAGTACAAAGCCAGAAATAAACTGTAAACATCTATGTAATGTTCACAGAAATATAAAAGATCTACGTGCTGACACCCCTGGTGAATCCACCACAGAGTAAGAGTACTGGGAGTAACGGATGAACTAAATGCACCTAACCGACTGAAGACCGTAGTTCAGTGCAGTGCACTGTGGACACCTGTGGGTTACCCTGTGGTCACAGGGCTGAGTGGCACTGACGCCAGCATCTCAAGAGAATTCGAGGCTGCATATCTGCCTGCCTAGGAAAGATTTGGATTCAAAATTTTAAGTTTGATTTCCATTGAATATGCATTGCTTTCATCACATAAAGTAAGAAAAAAAAAATCAGGAGTTGAACCTCTGTAACTTGGACACTGTCGGCATGTGCACCTGCATACACTAAATTACAAACTTAGGTCAAATGAGTAGTGTCTCTGGTCAGCCTTGACTGAGTTGAATAAAAGCAGAAATCTTGACCCTGAGTGCAAAGCAGCCTGATTAGCTCATAATTTGAAAAATAAAATCTTATCTCACAGCACTATTGGTACTATGTATATTAAGTACATTATTTCTAACTTCCCAAACTAAAAGGAAAAATTATTACTATTAATTTTTATTATTTATCTGATATTAAAAAAGGTTTTCACTGATGAAATTGTTGATGCCGTACTAACAGAGAACATTGTGTTAAAACTGGTGGGGAGTTCAACATTTGACAACATATTTCATAAAGACTCTATCATAACCTAGAGACGCTCTTTTTGAAGAAGAAAAGATGATCAGATTCCTATATTGTTTTCCCTTTTGCCATAGGAGTTTGCCTTATCCAAACTAGGAAACTAGATTAGGTACCCAGCCTGTAGGTACTTAGTGAATTATATTTTCAATGTCTGCTTGTATCTGTGTGTAATGCTTTGCCCAAATTTACTTTTATCCTTTGTCAAAGATACGTACTATACCATACTATGCTATACACTATACTATACTATGCTATACTGTACATGATTAAAAACTTTATAAAATCACCAGGAATAAGTTGTAAACATTCTCTCATAGAAGCCCTTTGTGATTTCTGTCTCTTCTCAAATCTTCTGAAGTAAATATAAACTGACATTCCCAATTTTTGAATGGAAACTTTCTTCCTAAGGATCTGTTTTGAAGCACAAGACTAAAAATTTCTCATTTTAAGAGAATGAATGAGAAAAGATCTAGGCTACTGGAAAGAAGCATAAATACATTGTACTTATACATGTAACTTGTGTTGAGACTACAAAAACAAAATATATGGTTCTCCATTCTTCAGCTTTGTGCTTTGTAGTATAGCAAATGAAAACATATTTCAGCATTTTGAGCCTGAATTAAGTTCTATATTTTAAAATTCTTTCTATAATATCTCTACTATTACTGTTTTCAATCAAATACAGTAGTCATTTACTGTTGCGGTTTGTGTATAAGTCCCCCCTGCCCCAGCCTCTTGCAGTCATGGGGTGACTTTTGCAGTCTGTGATTATTATGGGTGTGGATGCTGCACCTGCCCTGGGGCAGGTAATTTGCATTACAACATGAGGAGGGGAGAGAGGCTGGCTAGCTGCTGAGCAGCTGCCACTCTTAGCTCTTGCTCTTTGCTTCTACCATAAAAGTTGCTCTCTGTCATGTGCCACCCTACCTTGGAGCCAGCTGAGGAAGGACTGAAACCTCCAGTAACTGTGAGCTAAATAAACCTTTCCTTCCTTCATTTTGGGTGTCGGGTATTTGTCCCAACAATGAGAGAAGAGTAACTGAGACAGAATTTGGTACCGGAGAAGGGTTGATGCTGGATTGAAACACCATGTGGATTACAAGCTTTTGGTAATGGCTCATGGGAAGAGATAGGAAAGGTCTGGAGATGTTGCCTACATGGAAAGTGCTGGAACAGCTTCAGCTATTTTGTATGGGAAATTCTAGTCAGAGCTCAGAAGACTGATAGAAATCCTGCCTGTACAGACCAGGCTGGGGAGGTTTCTTCTGGAAAAAAGGACTGCATTGTTTGTTGGACTCCAGATGATGTGTGTTTTGGTTTGACAGAAAGTTTGTCTGCATTTTGCTCATATCCAGAGACTTTGCTTGAGACTGAAATCAAGCATGATGAACTGATTAGTCTTTCAAAAGAAATATCAAAGCAGTCTAATATTCAGGAAGTAGCATGGCTATTGTTGGGGGATTTTACTCAGATTTATGTTGAGAATGAAGAGGAAAGAGCCTTGCAGGATGATTTAAAATGTGAGTTTGGGCAGAAAGGAAGCTCCAATAAACTGTGGAATTCAAAGAGCTGAGAAGATTGCCGAGAAGGAACAAGAGCATGGTAAGGATGGTCTGAGGGCATCACTGGAGGTGGCAGGCCTCCACCCTTTGCATCCCACAATAGCAAGGATGTAGGACTCTGCCTTGAAGGGAAAGCCTCAGAGCCCCAGAATGGTGGCAGCTGCCACACCAAATTCCAGAATGGCACTGGCATGGAGAATTTATTCCTCAGAATCAGGGTCAGAGTGCTCAGTGATGCAGGTACTCGGCCCTTTCAGCCAAGAGAGAAGGAAGCCTGGCTACTGCTCCAGCCAGCAGCAGACCTTAGCATCATCCATGTGGCACTGATTTTAGGCCATTCAGAATGCAGGAGTTCTGAGGTTAAGACAGCATCTAACTCAATTTCAGAGGAAGGACTGGAAGGCTAGGCAGTGTGCTCCTGGGAGGGCAGTGTGTAAGGCTGTGAGTGAGAAGCCTACTCTGTGGAAACCTGAGAAATTTGAAAAAGCCAGAAATGTGGATAATCTAAGAGAAACTACAGTGAGAGTGCAAATCTGGTCTAAGAGAGAAGTCAGGGAAGCTACCAGCAAGAGTGCCACAGGGGCAGAAAAGTGCCAAAGTTACTCATTTACACGAATGAAAGTGGAAAGAGGAAAAAGTGGAAAGAGGTTTAAAAAAGACTTCATTTCAAAATCTTAAACTTGTTATGAAGACTATTAATATTATACTGAAATTTCATCAGTGATACAAATGTGCCAATATTTTCCAAAAGCTTTTAAAATACTATAAGTATTTAAATTTTGGGACATTCTTCAATACGTCACTTAACTGGGTCCTGTCACATTTCTCTTTTCTCATTTCCACCAACATAACAGGACTGCTGTAGTTCAGCAAACAACAATAGAGATTTGAAAATATAAGAAATAGTTTTATTTTTTTAAACAAATAGGTTTGAAAAGACTGGCTGATGTCCATTTTTCTTCTGACAGTGCAGAGATCATAAAAGGCTCTTGTCTTTTAGTAGAGGTTGTAGTGTCTTAGCTCAGGGACACTTGAGTATCCTGTTCTGGCTTAGCATTAAAACAAATTCATTGATGTTCTTCCATGGGACTATGGGCTGGCCTTTTGTTTATTATTATTATATTTTATTTGTATAGATATCCCACCATGCGCTGTGCTATAAATAGTGATGGTTTTATTGTTAGTACCATACACTTAATAAAGCTGCAGTTTTCCTGGCAATTAATTGTGCTGACAATCAATGCAAGGCTGCAGGCAGTGTGTTTATGTGCTGAGCTTTTGATGAGTGAAGCCCCAAGAAATCAGGCTGTCGGAATTAAATGTGCAGTTCAGATATAAAACTACATTCTGTTCTTGGTTTGACCAAATAGCAGCTGATTACAGGCTGAGCCTTGACTTTGTGTTGCTTGTAAGGTGGAGGATATTTGGTCACTTTGAAGCTATACATTTGGGCATATATTTGGTATAAAATGACAAGATAAAAATTACGTGTGTCTGATTTTTCTAAGGGTATAGACTATTTTTGATAGACTTTCCAATTTCCTTCATGTAAAGTATTTTAGCAGCTTTTGGAAAGCTTTTTGCTTCCTCCAGATGTTATGGAATATAATTTTTTGGTAAATGCTTGCAATTTACTCATATGTCCTTGGGCTAAATATGGCTGATGACTTTGTATTTTTTGGTCTATTTTTGTTTTTCTTATTCTATATACTAAACAATATTCTTCTACTGTGTTTGACTTTTAGCTTTACTTCCCGACTCATTAGATATTTAATGTCTGTAGAGTAATCGTGGCAATGACAAATCAAAGACCTTTGATGATTGCAGGGGAGACAGATTCATTCAGTAAATAACTGGGACCAATTTTATTTTATTATTGTTAGGTGGCATGTAGTCTGTTTTCAACATGTAAAAGTGAATTATCATTTTCGCAAGCCTCAATTATACAGAAGCTCTTTTTGATACTTTCATGAGACATTATTTAGATAATAAGTTGTAAATTTTAGACCCTGTTTCGTAGCAGGTTTTAGAATGAATGCTGTGTATTTAACTTATACTAATTCCTACAGTTCTGTTAATCAAATATGGATTTAAATCAAATGTATCATTTTAGATATACAAGCCCATGTTTTAGTAATGTAAGTATTTTGAGGCTTTTATTTTTCCATTTTAGTTATAACTCTTCACGTGTTTTCATATACATCATCCCAGATTTACAGAAAAGATATTTCTATGCCTTCTTACTTTATTGAGAACAACTATGCTCAGCATAGGCACTAAACAAGTATTTGGTAACTGATGTAAAAAATAATTTAATAAAGATCTTATAATAATGAAGCCTAATGGAGGGAAATGCTTTATAACCTCTCTTCCATAGAGAAAAGCATTCTGTATGAGACTCCTGGCTTCCATTTAGGAGAGTTGCTAGAGGATTGTTTCCAAACATACAACAGAATGCAACTTGACAAATATCAAGCCCATAATTTACTTTGAATCAATGGAAGTGTTGAAGTTGTTGGCAGAGTGTTGTCTTCACTCTTAAGAAATATAGACCTTTCTCACACCCAGGTATTTTTCACACTTCTACTCCTGGCTAATATTGGACATAAAGGAACTAAGAGGTACCTCCTACATGGACCATATCAGCTCATGTGTATTTTTCCTCTCCCTTGAAAAACAACCCTAGCTCCTCTTGGTCCTTCATTTACCATACCATGCTGGAGAATATTTCCTGTCTCCTGGTTCTTGGTAATAAGGAATCCAAAGTTCTCTGGTAGCAAATGTAGCTGTTCATTAAATAAAACTCTTCCCACATCATATAGGTGTACTCCTCTTTGAGACAAGGGCTTTTAACCTAGCAAAGCCTAGAGCTTTAGGGGCAAGAATTTTAAAGTCTCCCAGATGATCACTAGGAGTGATAAGGATTGGTGTGGCTCTTTCCTTTACCCCAGTTCTAGAACCACACTTTGTTTTCTTTTCCTTTTGAACCCTTCAAAAAGAAAACACTGGGACTGAACTTAGCAATGAGAGAGATTTATAGAGCAAATGCTTATGTAGAATAAGGAGAGCAGGAACAGGAATAGGCAGAAAGAGACTGTACGTCTCAACAGCAAAGGAGAAAGGCAGAACTGGACACAAGAAACCCAAATGAAGCGATTAGTCAATCAGTTTCAGGTTGCCCAGATGGGAAGTTCTGTAGCCAAAGAATCCCCCTAGGAGAATCCCCTATGAGGTAGGAATGGATAGCAAGGGATTCATAGATGGCTGGAGATTCTAATACTTGCTGCAACTCCCTGCCTGATCTACTCAGTTAATGTCAGAGCAACAATCTGGAAAAGACATGGTGGACACTATGCGGAGGGCCCAAAGATTCAAGCAGAAGTAGTTTTCCTTAAAGAGAAATCTGAGAAGTATGCTTTCACCTCTGTGACTATTACTACAAAAAATTTTATATTAATCTTAGCAAAATAAAATCCTGCTAATGGTTAGTTTGAACAATAGAGGGACAAGGTCTATTTTAGATCCATTCATGTTGTGTGAAAGACTCTAAATTTGAAAATTTGAATTCCTACATTGTTATGAAGGCAGGGCTTTGATATATCTTTGACAAGCAAAAGGTATTAATGCCTTTATGTCATATCTATATGCCTGAGGGTGCTAAAGTTAAAGTTATCTATTTTTTTTTACAAGTAATTTCTTTCTTTCTTTATTTGGTGCAGTGTCTCACTAGGGATCTGAGACTCATAGTGATCCTCCTGTCTCTGCCTCCCCAGTGCTGGGATTACAGGTGCACATCACCAGGCCTGGTGTCAGCGGCTGGCACAGTGTACTTGGGATTCCAGGGCCGGCATGGCATGCAGTACCAGTGATTGAACACTTGCATTTGCCAGGCAGATGCTTAGACCACCGAGCTATCTCTCCCGCCTATCTATGTTGATAGCTGTATTTTTGTAAATAGTATTTTGTTATTAAAATTCATATTCAAATAAAAATATAGAATAATATTTTATTTTTCTTTATAGGTTTTATTCACTTTTGAAATATGTGCATATATTGATGGATATTCTTTAGCATTTTTAGTTTTTAACAGTGAACATTACTACCTCATCAACAACTACATCTGTCAATGTTTTTACAAACATTTTCATTACTTTCTTGGTAGAGAAACTACATAGCAATTGCATAGGAGCCTGACATGTGATGTATATTGACTGTTTGCCCGCATTTACATTTGGATTTATTTATCTGTGGTGAGGTCAGGAATGTTTGACTATGAGCATACTGGCACTAAACTACAGAGTTACTTGTAATAGAATGCTTATAGACTGCGAATCCTTAGAAATTTCACTCATTCCCAATCTTGATGCACCATCATAATAATTGATTGCATTAACAGAAATAAAGATCCCAAATTTAGCTCATGCTCAGAGTGACCCTGCTTCAAAGTCTGACACAGATGAGGAATAAGGTTGTTTTACACTGCTCCAGACGGGTCAAGGTTCAGAGAAAACTTTGGCTTGCTTCTTTTATTTAATCTTGTAGACAAGAGGATGAATTGGCTTTGTCAGTCCCTTTTTCTTTGGCATGGATACCAATAACCTTGCTTCACTCTCTTGTTCTCCTAGAGGGAAGAATTTGGGCAGAATACTGCTTACTTGTACAGTTACAGAAGTTACACAGTTTAAGGAGGGAACAGTAATTACAAGCCATTAAACTCAGAAGGCCATCGGCGTAGACGAACATTTGAAAGAGGACACAACCTTCAAGTTCAGTAAAGGATGATTACCAGAGCATTTTAGGAGAGAGCTAGTGAAGGAGAGGAAGAAATAGTTCTGGAAATGTGCTAAGGCAGCAAACTTAGGAAAATGCAGTTAGACACGGCAGTGACTACATTGATTATGCCAGGAATGATTTAGCAGGGGTGTTCCACAACTTGCCATTAAACAAAGTGCCATTATGGGGTTTAAAATGTACTCAGATGCTGCTTGCTATATTCAGGTCAAACCAGAGAGGTGTCACTTGCATTACTATTGCCTACTGGTTTGTGAGAAAGGTCACAATCCTTTGTGACAGAACTGCCCGTCCTTTTGGCTCTGGATTCAAATGTTGCAGGAATTCCTGTTTTATTATGAAAATCCGTTTGGAG
>NW_004524592.1:5722131-5728612 GCF_000260255.1 Octodon degus | reverse complement strand
GACAAAGAAAAAACAAAATTTCTGTTTTGTTCTGCCAAGCTATGACTTTCTTTTTTTTTGAAAATCATCTTAAAACTTACCCTTACAGGAATCTGTTCTGATTAATTGTGTTCAATTACTTCTATTCAGCAACTTCCCCTAGTGCACACTGCGTTAAATTATACTTGACATATTGATTGGAAGGAAGGTCTAATATAATTATAAAAATATGTATGTATATAAGCTTAAACTCCAAACCAATGTAATTAGATTCTGAAGTAATACATTTAGATTCTAAGGACACACTCACCCTTAGATCATTAGCTCTCACTAGGGTAGGATGCTTTCATTTCTTTTCTATACCTCCATAAACATTATGCTTGAATGAGTATTTGAATACAGTGCACAAATTAAGGGGAAAAATCCTTTTGGCAGTAGGGGTGTTTATTTCGGATGCAAATAAAAAAAGAAAAATCTGAATATTCTATGTGAATTGGTTGTTTATATACCCCAGGGAAGGAAGACTACTACAATGATTTTTTTTTTGAATTCCTATTATAGGAGATTTTTATTCATGTGTAGTATTTTCTAAGGCAAAAGATTAAATTGTCACTTCACAATCAAGTGCTTCCTTTATTGAGATTATACAGCACACTGTGGTGATGTTTTACTCTCACAGAAATAAGGTTAAAGTAAGGTGACAGCAACGGGATACGTTCAACTGTACTCCATGCCAGTGTCTATTTTCTTTTAGAAGCAGCCTTCTTTTTGACTTTAGAATAAAACTTTACCTGCCATCCCTGTTGCTATCCTGATTCCTGATGTCATTCCTAATCAGAATGCAGAGTTAAGAAGGAGTCAAGTGACCGAGCTGTCCCTATGGTCACCTGTTTCCTAATACTGCTATAACAAGTAAAAATAAATATATTGGCTTAAAATGCAAATAAATAGTGTCTCTAGTGAAGCCAGAAAACTTGGGATCTTTGCCTTCCCCAGACTCCAGTACTGCCCTTCTTGAGTCCCTTGGATCCTGCTCCTGCTCGGGCTTCAGAGTCACCGATTTTCATCTTGCTTTAATTATCACACTGGCTTCCGCTGCCATCTGTAGCTTAATCTCCCTCCCCTTGTTTTCATAAGGACACTGTGATGACAATTTGGAACAACTCAGACAAAACAAGAAAATTTCCAAGGATTAAAGGATTTCCCTAAATTAAGGTTTATTTATTAAGAATTCCTCTAAATTAATGTTCTCAAGATGCACTATTTTAACACTTTTGAAGTGTCTGTTTTGACAAACATGACAATATTCATAAGTCCCATCTGGGATTTGGGAGTTTGAGGGTCATCACTCAGGCTATTTTTCTGACTGATATTTCTTAAGGTTTAATTTTTGAATGTTCCTCACAGCCTTCTTGTGCTCCTAAGCAGTGCTCTGACAAGGTGGATGAATTATTGGGGTGTTATAATTCACTTGCAGTTAGGAGGTGTATCCTGGGAGAAGGTGGTTGGTCACTGGAGAATGACTTGTAAGAGTGTATTTTAGCCCTCGACGCCTCCTTTCCCCTCATTTCCTGGCCACCATCGCCTGAGCAGCTTTCCTCTGTGTTATGGTTTGTGTCTAGTTGTCCCCCAAGGCCTCGTGCAGTATTGGGTAGACTTCTTGAGTTGGTGATTAACTCATAATCCACTGGAGTTATGGGTATGAGTGCTACACACGGCCTGGGGAAGATAGCCTGAATGCAACATATGGGGGACAGACTTGGTGTCTGTAACCATTGTTGCTGCTGCTCCTCCTTTTGCTTTCTGCTCTTAGAAGCCACCATGAAAGGTTGCTCTCTGCCATGTGCCACTCTGCCTTGGGGCCAGCTGAGTATGGACTGAAACCTCCACTGACTGTGAGCTAAATAAACCTTTCCTTCCTTCATTTCGGGTATCTGGTAGTTGTCCCAGCAACAAGAGAAGAGTAACTGAGACATTCTGCTATGTCCCTCTGTCACGCCATTTGGAGTCAGTGATGACCTGAACCCAATGAAAATCATGAGCCCAAATAAACAACTACTTCCTTAAGTTATCAATGTTGGATATTTTGTCCCAGTTATCAGGAAAATAACTAGGGTAGAGTTTGATATCCGGAGTGAAGTCATTGCTGCTCATTTCCTGACCATGTGGTTTAAAAGCCCTTGGAACTGGGCTTGAAATAGGAGGCTGGAAAGGTTAGGAGATGCTGTTAAATAAACCCGAGAATGCTGTAAACTGAGCTTGGTGTGTGGTACTTGGCCAGTGCTCAGAAGATAAGAAAGCTGATAGAAATGCAGGCCACGGTGAGGATCGTGTTCTGGAGATTTCAATTGGGCATGAGCATTCATTCCATTTCCAGTTGGACTTGCATACTACACTCTGGCAGGAAATGTGCCTATGCTTTGCTTGTACCCTAAAAATTTATGGGGCACTGAAATTAATGCAGTGGACTAATTAAAGTGGATAAGGAAATGTCAAGGAATCTCAACAATCAGTCATAGACATGGAGACTCAAGAACAAACTACACAGTTGAGTCAGTTTTACAAGTTTCAGTTTCTCTAGAAAGGAAATGTCTGCACTGTGTAGGCCTGTAAAGTTTTGGCCGAAGATAGCTTGATTGCTAAAAATTTAGTATTTAAAAAAACCAAAGTGCTTTACATTGGGACTGTAGAATGTATATTTTGAGAATATGGGAAGAATCAGCAAGACCCTGCGTCTCACGGGCTGAGGGATCTAAAACTGAAAGATTTTCCTTTCAGAATGAATCCCTAGAGAACACTGGGCATGATTTGCTCTCTGAATTTGTTTCACAGTACTTAGCCTCACAGGTACTGTGCAGAGCTCTGCAGCTATAATGCAAGGGGTCTGCTTAACACTTGAATGAATGCTGGATCTTGAGATCATTCATGCAAACCCAGTTTTACAGTCATGAAAAATGCAACAGCCATGAAGTGTGGCTTCTATCCAGATTTCAGAAGAAGGCCTGGAAGCCCAGTCAGTGTGCCCCTGGGAGGGCAGCGTATGAAGCTATGAAAGAGAGGTCAAAGGTACAGTGGAGACCCTGGAAGAGGGGAAAAGCCAGAAGTGTGGAATATCTGAGGAAAGCCGCAAGCATTACTTAGTGCTAGCCCAACGAGAAACCAAGAGGGCCATGACAAGTAGTACCACAGGGCCGGAGCCACATGGGCTCCTTACACCTTCCATCTCTACCTTTGGTGCTAGATACGAATCTACAGGATTTAATGTTGTCCTTGAGCTTCAGTACTGCTTTGATCCTATTGCCTTTTATTCCTCCGTTTCTCCTTCTTGCAATGAGATTGTTACCCCAGTGAATATTAGAATTGTTGACTTGCTTTTCGACTTTTACAACCAGAAGTTTATTTTGAGTCTCAGAGGAGACTGTGGACTTGAACTTTTCAAGTAATACAATGTTAGGACTTTGCCAACTCTCAGAGATGGATTGAGTGCATGCCACATAGGGAGGTGCACGTGAGTCTTTCAGAGTTCAGGGCAGATGCTATGGTTTACATTACAAATGTCTTCTAAAGTCTCATGCACTCACAAGCAGTGCATTTGGGAGTTGACTGAATTATGGGGGTGCTATACTGACTTACCTTTTTAAAAATTTTTTTTTCTGACTTACTTTTGAGAGATGTGGCCTGCGAGGAGGCAAGTCAACAGGGATGTAACCTGGAGAGTCATATTGCTCTCCACATCCTCTCTGTTCGCTCTGTTTCTTGGATGCCATGGTAGCTTTCCTCCTCTATGTCTGTCCTATCACTTCTACTTTGGAGTCAGCTTTCCACGGAATAAAACCACTAAAAATATTGAGTCCAAAAGGACCTCTACCCTTGTAAGCTGTGGGTGTTGTGTGTTTTGTCCCAGTGATGAGGAAAGATCCATGGCATTATATTTTTTTAGATCACCCCTTAATTGGTAAGTAATTACAACGGGTGCCAAACATTTCAAGCACTATGGAAGGATGTAGGAGATACAGTTTTGTTCAGAGATGTGAGGCTACCCTTTAGGACCATTAAACGACAGTACTTAAGTAAGCAGCTACATTCACAGCCCATATAAGGCCTGGCACTTCACCTTAGCAATAGAGCTCTCAGCTGACCCTAGGCTTTAACCTTTTCACCTGTTGTTTATGCAAAGAGCCAATATTTATTATGACTTCAGCATTTTAAACTTTTACTATAGTCTGTTCAAATTCTTGTCCAACTTCTGATCCGCCCTCCCTGTGTAGGTTTTGTATTTCGCTGTAAATTTTCTTAGCCTTCAAGTTATTCAAAATTTATTCAGCCAACTATACTTTCTGAGCAAAGTAATAGCAAAAGTCTGTATAATCATTTTGCGTATTGTATTACCTAAAATATTCTTTGTAATTTTCTTAACAAAAAAGAAGGCTTAAGATGTGTTCTTTACATTTTGGGGCATTTGTCAGGGTTCTTTTTTTTGAAATGTATTTTGTGTATGGTCTCACACTACGTGGTTCAGATTCAGAGTGATCCTCCTGTTTTCAGCCTCCCCAGTGCTGGGATTGCAGGTGTGCATCACCAGGCCAGAACTCGGTTGCAGGCTCAGCAAGCCCACAAGAGGAGCTGCAATGGCATGAGATGTCAGAGATCGAACCCCGGTCCTTGCACTTGCCTAAGCAGCTGCTTAGTCTGCTGAGCTATCTCGCCAGCCCTTGTCAGAGGTCTTTAAGCTAATGATTGTCTATCATATTGCCTGGGGAACTTATGAGATTTATATAATTTAATAATGTCAGCATAGCCATAATATTCAATCACATAGCATAAACATTAAATAATGATATTTTTCTAATGGTTGGAGTGGAGATGATCTCTTAGTAATTGTGCATGAGTGTACACACACACACACACACACACACACACCACACACACACCACATATACATATACACATGTCACAAATTTCACCTTTTTTTCCCCCTTTGGTAGTGAGGACCCTAAAGTGATTTCTTTCTTTTTTCCAGTACTGGGAATTGAACACAGGACCTTGCACTTGCCAGGCAAGTATTTATTCTACTGAGCTATCTCCCCGGTCCTATGATTTCTTAAACATACATATCAATAACACCCTATTTTCCAACTATTATTAAAAATAGCAGCAAATAACAAGAAGTCAGTTACACTGGAAAATGGGGATTTTGAAATTTCAAAAGTCTATAAAGCATTCAATATGTACTAAGAACCACAAAGAAAACATTCACCGTTTTTCTCATGAAAAGAGGGGATGAAAACATGTCACATCTGTGATAGAATAAAATGCACAATTCGTTGCTTTAAAATTTAAAATATTTGGAAGCCAAATAAAAAGAATAAAGGTTGATTCAAACACACAAGACATCTGTCATCTTTTAAATTAGGGTTGTAGAGTAGTGCTTCTGTTTTATCGCTTAAACACACAAAGCACGAATCAAAGTTGACTGGCATAGAAGGTTTAGGTACCAAATTGTCCAAGGTAAAGGGCTGAGGCTGTTCCTCTGCAGGCTGAGTTCTGATGCCAGCTCACACCCGCAGCCTATTTATCAAAAGAGAAAAACTATGGTGAGATAAGAAATTAGCATTCATGCTCCCCAAAGCTAGAAGGTGGCCATTTTCAGTTTGGCTCCCCTAAATCTACAGTGATTTATGCAGAGAGATCATTCATGTAGAACAAAATCCAGGTAACATTCACATGTATATACAGACAGGTTGTGGGGCTGAACATTGAGAAGTGTGTTATAACCACTCGTTTGGGAATTCTGGTGTTGCTAAGCCTGGAGCTGGGGGAGCATGGAGTTTCCTCTCCTTTTTGAGAATGAGATGATTGTTTATAAGAAGCTTGGACTAAAAAGACAATAAATGTTTCTTCAAATTCCTAATTTTAAAGAAGCTCTTTTAGGAATCCATTTAATTAGTGAGAAAACTTCTGTTTTCAGTCATTATTTCTAGAGCTACATGCAAATCACTGGACATTAAAGGTATATTCATTGTACAATTTACTTACTTTGATAAACAGCATATCTGAGTCTACTGACCTGTTAGTTCAAACTGAGGGCTTGAGGTATAGACCTGGACTACTTAATGAACTTCAACTGCTGAAAGTAGGAGAAGTTTATTACACCTTCAGCATCTATGGTCAGGCAAGTAAAAGGCATTTGAGCTAACATTAAATTTTACAACTTTTAATATATTCAAATCTATCTCTCTATGGATATAGATATGATATGGGATAATTTTTTGGGGGGGAGGCTTTGGTATACGATTTATTTTATCCCATGTCAAATTTTAAGATTTTATCAGTGAAGTACATTTTGTTCTATAGAGCAATACAGCTGAAACTGAGGTATGTGCTTTAAAATATGCTCAGATTATAAGAAAATATTTATATTCAAATTGTACGACAAAATAATAATTCTTTTTTATGAATTTTATTGAGAAAAATAGCAATGAGACTGTTTCAAAATCAATTA
>NW_004524592.1:5719151-5720840 GCF_000260255.1 Octodon degus | reverse complement strand
AAAAATAGCAATGAGACTGTTTCAAAATCAATTAATATGGCAGTTTCAATAATTAATACATTGCATATTGTTGTCTTCATAGTGTTATTCATAGTACAAGATGCAGACATGATATCCTGTCCAAACACTATTACAACAGACATGATATCCTGTCCAAAAACTATTACAACTAGTTTAGACAAGATATCAAATCTACGTCTTGTACTATGAATAACTACTATGAAGAGAACAATATGCAGTGTATTAGTTATTGAAACTGTCCTACTAACCTGTTTTGAAACTGTCTCATTACTATTTCTTTCTCAATAAAATTAGTAAAAATAAGAAATTCAAAAGAAAATAATAAAATTTAAACTCCTTTCAAAAGACCAACAGAAATCAGAAGTATGATTATCGAAACTATCCTACATATACAGAAATATGTCTTTTTTCTTCTTTCTTTTGTTGTATTCCTCATCTCAGTTTTTCTTTCTCATTGAATAAACTTTCCCTGTCACAGTATCTATTGTATCTTTTTAATTTTATGTACTCGTTCAGGTTCTTACATCAGTAAGACAATGCAGTGTTTGTACATGTGAATCTCACTGACATCTTTCACTTAACAACATAGTCTCTAGTTGCATCCATTCATATACATAAACCTCAAATTTATCTTTTTTATAGTTGAATAATACTACAGTTAAGACTTTATTTGGACTCTTTGTTTTCCTAAGAGATTTTATTGCTATAAATTTCCCTCTTAAGACATTTTCATTGCATCCTGCAAATTCCAGTAAGCTGTATCCATATTTTTGTATAATTGTAAATATTGTTTAATTTGTTCTTTAATTATGTTAATCTGTGGCCCCTCAATTGCTTAGGCAGGTATATAAATGAAGGTATATAAATGGCCCCTCAATTGCTTAGGCAGGTATATAAATGAAGGCAGGTATAATTTAGTTTCTGTGTGTTTATAGTGTTTTTGCTGTTTCTTTTGTCAATAATTTCCAGTTTAATTGTACTAATATCACATAATATGGATGGGATAATTCGGATTCTTTTGTATTTTCTTTTTTAAAAATTAATTATTTTATTTATTGCATACAGGGTTTCACTACACAATTCAGACTTCTAGTGATAATCCTTTCTAAGCCTCCCAGTGCTGGGATTACAGATATGCACCACCACACCCTGTTTCAGGGCCAGCATGGTGCACCGGGTGTTCCAGGGCTGGAACACAGCACACAACACCCATGATCAAACCCAGGTCTTTGTGCTTGCCAGGCAGGTGCTTAGACTGTGGAGCTATCTCCCCACTCTTCCTTTACATTTTCTTAAGTATGTCCTGGGTGCATCTTAAAAGAAGTTGTAATCTGTTTTTGTTGAATGGAACACTCTAAAATTCTACTGAGTCCATTTCCTAACAAGTTTGGTTTAGTTCTATTATTTCTTTGCTTATTTTTTGCATAGTTAATCTATCCTTTTTTGTCAAGGGGCTGCTAAACTCCCCCAGTACAATTGTGTTATTGCTCATTAGCTTTTTTGTGTCTGTTAAAATTTTATTACATAGCTGGGTGCTCCCACATTAAGTGCATATGTTTTTATAATTGTGATCTCTTCCTCTTACAGTTTACCCTTAACATGTATGTGGTGGCTTCATTTATCTGTTTTAGTCACATTTGGTTTGAAGTCGACATTGTCAGCAAGCAG
>NW_004524592.1:5713852-5717131 GCF_000260255.1 Octodon degus | reverse complement strand
TGAACCCTTTGAGTCTCTCTGGCAAGATGTTCTGCTCCTGAATCAGCTGGGTTCGTCTTGCCTCTAACCTCTTTGCAGGGAGTTCTGCTGAAGGGTTCCTTGCTGGGCCTGCACTCTGGGTTAAATGAGGATCTGTGGGCCCTGGGTGGTCTCACTCACATGCTGGGCCTGAGCTCTGGGTCTGTTCATGATCTGTGGGCCCTCGGTCCTCTCACTCACTCCCTCAGCCTGGGCTCTGGGTCTATTCAGGATCCCATGGCCCCAGGTCCTCTCGCTCACTCGCCAGACCTGCACTCTGGGTCTATGCAGGATCCAGTGGGCCCCGGGTCATTGAGCTCTTGATTTGATTGTATGTATTGAGGAATCTGCCATGATTCTGATGGTCTTTCCATTATAGGTGATCTGTTTTTTCTCATGAACAGCCTTTAATATTCTGCTCATTTTTTGGTTTCTGGGATCTTGATTATTATGTGTTTGGGTGACTATTTTGATTACGGCTAGATGGAGGTCTATATGCTTCAGTTACTGTATGTCAGGTTCTTTTCTCATGCTTGGGAAATTTTTAGCTACTACTTCTGCAAACAAGGTTTTTTGTGTGTCATTTGTGTTACCTCCAGCTGTTTTCTTGATACCTATTAGTCTTATGCTAATTTCCTTTCATCATCTTGCAACTGTTGTATTGTTATTTTCTTGATTCCTTGTTATTTTTTTAAAAAATTGAAAATCGTTTGTTTATATATTTGGTATAGGGTTGTGCTACACAGCTTGGACATGTTGTGATCCTCCTGTCTCAGTCTCCCTAGTGCTAGAATTATAGGCATGTGCTACCATGCCCAATTTCAATGGCCAGCACAGTGTTCCCCATGTTCCAGGGCCCACACTGCATGTGGTGCCTGGAATGGAACCCAGGTCCTTGTGCTTGCTAGGCAGGTACTTAGATTGCCAAGCTATCTTCTCAGCCTCATCCTTGTTATTTTTAAGAGATCTTTCCTTTTGTGTTCAGTAGTTGCAGTGCTTTATTCAAGATCTAAAATTCTATGTTGTTTCATTGAAGAGGTTTTGCCAGCTTTCATTGGAATTCTTAATATCTTTTTGAATCTGTTTCATGCATTCTAGTTCTTTCCTGTGTTGCTCATTTGGTGTTTCGATCATTGTCATATTCCCTTCTATTTTTTTTATCTATGTCTTCCTTAGATGTATTGGGCAGTTATTTCATAATTATTGTCATGTCCTTTTAACCTGAGAGATTATTTCTGGTCTAATTTCCTCCATAGCCTGATGAAATTCTTTCTTTACTTTGGTTGCTATCATCCCACAAATTTCAGGTGATGACTACCAAGTTCTTCTCTAATCTTGTCTCCTAAGCTTGTTAATATTACAACAATGTGATTATTCTTTATGTTCTATTTTAATCAAATGTTTCAATAAGTATAGGTATTAATAAAACAATATCCAAGAGAAGAATTAGTGGGTAATATTGAAAAAAGTATTATGTTATATGTCCTATTTAATAAGTTATTGCATTTCAAACTAATGGATTTCAACTGAATTAAAACTTAAAATGTATTGTAGAATTGATGAAGAGTTTTAAAAGAACATGGTTTTGAAACCATAATTGTATGATTTGCTTTTAAATGCTGTATAAAAATGAATCTGTCACTCATAGTCGCATATTTTGCACAGAAAACTATATTTAATTATAATATAGGTTTACTTTAGGAAACAGTTCTATGAAAGTATTCTTGTCTGTTTCACCTAAATCGAATAAAAATTATCCTGGTATTGTTTTTTGCTTATTATGCTATTTTTCTTTCAACTTGCTATTCATTCACTGTGTTACAGTACTGAATATTTCAGCATAAATGCAAAACTTTTCTAACAGAAAAGTTAATTTTCCTTTCACATAACATATTTTTCCCTAGATATGTGTAAGACTCATTATTAAATCTTATAGTTTAGTAATTTCTTATGAGTAGATTGCAATGTTGATAGTTGAGAATCAATTTTTCTACACACAGCATGCTATTTTGATGTATATATTTGTTTTCTTTTAAAGAGGACAACTATTTACTATTTTTATCATACATTGAGATGCTTATATTTTTCTAAAGTGTAAATGTTATATATTTTTATTTTTAACCACTTTATAGACAAATACATGACCTGTAAAAAGTTACACATATTTAAGATACACAAATAAATGGGCTTAAAGACAAGGCACATGGATGAAGCCATTTTCATTCACCAGGAGATTGCCTCTCCTTTTATCCTCACAGACATTTGCTAAATATTGCCATTGTAGCAGATATGAATATGCCATTGTATTTTTAATTCGTGTTTCCCTGATTATTGAGGGGAATTTTTTGAATTTTCCCATGGAGCACATTTATATGTTTTCCTTAGAGAAATACTTATTCAATTCATGGGCTCATTTTCCAATTGAGTTATTTGCTTTTGGTTATTGAGTTGAAGGAATTCTGAATAATTTTGGATATACATCTGCTATCATATATGTTGTTTGTAAATATTTGCTCCAATTTTATAGGTAACATTTGATTTTTTTTGATGTGCAGAAGCTTTTTAATTTGATGTAACTGCACTTGTTTAGGTATGATTTTGTTGTCTATGCTTTTGGATCATGTAAAAAAACCCTCATTGCCAAGTTAAATGTGAGGGAACAATTTCCCTATCTTTCCTTCTAGGGATTTTATGATGTCAGGTCTTAAGTTTAGGGCTCAGGTTTTGAGGCCTTGAGGTTTCTGTGTTCATGGAGTGACTTTTGGCTCTGATTCCAGCCATTTTCATTTAGACATGCTGTTTTCCCAACACTATTTATTTAAGAAATGGTCTTTTTCCGTTATATTTTCCAGATTTCCTTGGGAACATTACTTGACTGTGTACTTTCTATTATGGTTCATTGTTATTCATGTTGTTTTTAATGCCAGTACCACAGCACTTCGATTACTATAGCTTTGGCCAAAAATTTGAAATCATGAAATATGCTGTCACAATTTTTATTCATGAATTCAAGATTGCTTTACTTATTTGGGGTCTTTTGTGGTTCTTTCTTTAGCTTTTCGAATTTGGTAGAATGTGACTCTTGATTTTTCTTTTTATTAATTTTATGGAGAAAGAAATAGCAATGAGACACTTTCAAAACAAGTTAGTAGGATAGTTATAATAATTAATACACTGCATATTATTGTCTTCATAGTAGTTATTCAGAGTACAAGATACAGACATGATATCTTGTCTAAACACTTTTGGTATAAATCTTTC
>NW_004524592.1:5703867-5713327 GCF_000260255.1 Octodon degus | reverse complement strand
ATATATATATATATATATATATTCACTACAAAATAGACCTTCATTTATATCCCCCTTTTTTTAGTTTTGTCAGAGATGGGTGGTCCATTGCCATTCAAATATTGCAGGTGCAAGAATTCAGCAAAGTAATTCATTACAGTCCAGTAGTCCATAATAGTGGGTTATCTGTAGGACTGGCAATAGTCGGGCTCTTGATTTTTAAATTTTATTTTTATTAATATGTTCGTGATATATACTCACATGTGCCTTGGGGAAGTGGTGCATTTGATTAACACGTTTCGATAATTTTCCCTTCCTTTTTCTCATCCTTTATTTTCCCCACACTTTCTAGGCCCTTTTCATTTTCAAAATACATACTGTATTCTACCATCTTTCCTTTATTTTGTTCTCTAAATTATTTATATTTTGGGCTTATGATAGACTAGAAATCATATGATATTTAAACTTTTGTGTCTGATTTATTTCATCCAGCACTGTTTTTCTGTTTCTCTGAAAAGACACAGATTGCACTGCATCCCAAGATTACTTTAAGCAGTATGAGATTTAAACAATATTCATTTATTTTTGGCTGGGGAGATAGCTGGGTGGCCTAAGTGCCTGCCTGGCAAGTGTGAGGACTCAGCTTCAATTCTGGTGCCACACGCCTTGCTGGCTGTGGAACTGGGTGGAGTGGTACATGCTTATAATCCCAGTGCTTGGGAGTCTGAGACAGGAGGATCAATATGTGTATGAACTGTGTAGTGAGACCCTGTATCAAAAAAAGTAATATTAATTTTTCCAATTTATGAAGATGAGTTCTTTTTGTTTCTTTCATCGTTATTTTTTAGTTTTCAGCTTATAGAATTTTCATCACATACATAAAGTTTTTATTTACTGGTATTACAAATAAGGTTGTTTTCTTAATTTCTTACTCAAATATTTCATTGCTAGTATATAGAAACAACTAAATTTGCTTACCGGTTTTGTATTCTACATTGTTATTGAGCCCATCTATTAGCTGTACAGTTTCTAGGTAGAGATTTTAAGAGTTTCTATAGGTGTCATCTACAATCCTATATGGATAATGATAGGAAACTGAACCCTAATTTTACAATTAGGGTTTCCTTAAGAAAGGAAAAGAAAAGAGTAAGATATAAAAACAAGGAAAATGTAATAAAATATTCAATGTAAAAAATGCAGAAAACAACATGAAAGGAAAAAGACCAGGACAAATAGAAAACAAATATCAAAGTTGGAGATATAAAGTGGCCATATCGATAAACTTACTTAAAACGTAAATGTTACAAACCTAAATCAAAGATAATGATTATAAATTAGTCACAAAGCAAGACCCAAGAATAAAGAAAAATGGCCTTTTAATATAAAGGCACAAATTCTTCAAAAACAGGTCATGAAAAGATTTATTAAGCAACCATCAATCAAAAGAACTTGCAATGACTGTGTTAGCTGGAGAAGTTTCCCAGAAAATGATTTGGAAGCTTTCAGCATTTATATGTTGAATATGACAGCTTCACATTGGTGAAGCAAAACTTGACGAAACTGAAGTTTAAAAATGGGGAAATATGAAGGTACATGTTTAATATATCTACCTCAGTAATGGACAAGATAAAAAATTCAAAAATCGGTAAAAATAATTTATTTATTTATTTATTTATTTATTTTTTATTTTATTTTATTTTATTTTTTGCTCCGAATGCCTTCAGGACAGGTTTGGCTGGCTTGAGTTGTGGGGATCAAACCACAGCAACCTGAGACTGACTGCTTGGTTGAAGCAGCCACTTAAAGAACTGAGAAGGTATGCAATGTGTTAATTATTGAAACTGTCCTACTAATTTGATTTGAAACTATCTCATTGCTATTTGTTTATCAATAAAATTATGGGAAAAAATTTCAAAAAATATTTTGAAAAGAACTAGAGTCCCTTCTTGTAAAACTTAACACACCCATCGCAATTACTACAGCTTCACTGCTTTGCTATAAAAATAGTTTAAAATTCAATGTTAATTTACATAAACATTTTAATTCTAGCATAATTAAGAAAAATGAAAAAAAATCTCCCAAAATGCAAATGACGCTGATTTGGCTCTAACCCTTAAAATGATATTTATTATGATTATCACTTTCGATTAGTTTATGTAATAGAATTATGCTTGTTTTTGTAACGACATCATCTGTTTAGGATCACTGGAATGATTAAATAAAACTCCTTAAGTGAAAAAGGAAAAAAAAAAAAAAAGAACTGAGCTAAGGGGCAGCCCCCCCCCCCGTAAAAATAATTTAAACACAATGTAACAAGGTTACTTGAGGCGTTTTGAGCACTGCACCCCAAAATAAAAGAATCTGCTCTTTGTAAGCAGACACCAAGCATTTACCAGGAAAGACATATCCCCAAATATAAGTGGTCTTAATAAACTTAAAAGAATTAAGCTGAAATAAATACGGGAAGGAACTGAGATTATAAAATTCCAACTTGAAAGTCGTATCTTTTTTTCCCAAAATGGTATTTTTTTCCTCAATTCCTTCCAATATCTCAGAATTCCTCCTCTCATTTTCCCAAAATAAAAACACACTGAAAAAGACATTTGTACGAAACCACTTATTACCCTCCCACGAACAGAGAATTGTGTGGCCATATTATTCTAGGAATGAAACCAGATTAAAGACAGAAAAAGGAAAATTCATAACATACACAGATAGCAGTATTGAATTCAGGTGTTTTGTAGATTACCAGCATGGTGAAAGCATTTCCACCTGGATTTTTTAAATTTGAAAGTGATGACATTAAAGTCCTGTTTCTGTATTTGAGATCATATTACATTCCTTTTGGAAATGTCTCGTCCAACATCAATTTGAAAGGATGTAATAATTAGATATATGACAAGATTAAATAAAATGTGAATATCAATATTTCAACTTCGGTTATATGGTAAAGTTTGATAGAACTATAATGAGAATTTTGTTTAGTAGCCAGTATTTTTCCTAGAAACTGAAACCTCTACATGAAATTCAGCCAGAAAGTAAGATGAGCTATAAGTATGATTTATTTCCTACAGTAGATATAACTAACTGGAGACAGTAGGGGAATAAATAGTTGGGCATTAGAAAGACAATAAAATACAACCCTACATTCTTTGTTTTCTGACGGGCCCATTAAAAGCTCTAGTCTGAACATGTGGACCTCACCACAGATAAATAGAATTTTGTATCTGAAAATGCTCAAATAAAAAATTGATGCAAACTTTCCATTTTCTTTTGTCATTTAAACTTCAGGAAACAGATGAACAAAATATAGTGCCATTTTCAGAATCCTGTTCTACTTAGCACTTTGGACCGTGTGGTCAAGGCTTTCTAATGCGTTTGATGTGGAAAAACAAGATCGGACAATTTTAGCATGCATAAGCTGGCTGACTCCGCAGAAGTGACCCTGAAGTGTTTCTCTATGCTTAAAGGATTTTAAAGGACTTAGAATTCTTTCAGTACCACAAAGGTTTCTTCTCTTGAGCAGTTTGGCTTTACTCCCTAAGCTGTGTGTCAAACAAACTGAGACAAAGCTTTGTGTGTCTGGGGGGAAACGTCTTTTCTTTAGAGTGCTACACAAAGCACTGCTGTTTCTTCCACTCTCCGTGCAAGTGCCTTAACATCTTTCTCACCATGATGCTGACTCCGCGTCACCCACTCCCTGGGTTCTCGCCTCCCGTTAGGAATGCTTCACACCGGCCCAAGTGGAAATGACTTACTGGTCCCCACAGTGCCAAGCATGCACCCTTTGTGCGTCGTGGGTTCCTCAACTAGCCCTGCTTGTGAGTAACACAAATACAAAAGGGGGAAAGAAATAGCCCTGTAGACTAACAATACAAATATAATTTCTCAGAGTGCTTCAGCTTGATAGATGTTTAAGGTCTGCAGTACAAACAGAATGAACTTTTGAAATCCTTTATGTATTTCACAAGTATTCATTTTTAAGCAATAGTGATCTAAGCATGACTTATTAATCTTTATTCATCAAAGCAAAATGCCTATAGAATAAAAGAAGTTTACTTTTCTCCTGCCAATGCCTGTCAGAGTTACAGTTGTACATTTAATAAATATTTCAAATCCTCTCACCATTGTATTTATTATATTTCCATAGATAACTAAAATTTAAGTTGTTAGTATCATTTCATTCCTTTCTTATTAAGTAATGGGTTCCATAAGGGTAACTTTGTTTAAAGGTTAAGATAGTTGATCTACAAAGACATAAGTAACTTTAGAGGGAGGAAATTTATCTTTGTTTTACACAATACTATTTTTAAGAGACAAAAAAAAAAAAAAAAGAAACAAGATCAAAAGGAAAAAAAAAACCAATAACACCTGTTAAACGGTTACGATGATCCTTTAAAAGTTTTTATTTTTTACCTGAACAGAAAAGAACTAGGAATCTATTATTACCCGCCCCAAAATACAAGTTTAAAGGTAAGAACTGCGGTGGAGGTTAAGTTGCTGAGAATCCTATTTGTATGTGTAGCTCAGAGTTTGTGGCAGCAACGGCCATGCACAGCCCCATTTCCGGACTGGTGTTATTCCTGAAATATGCACATTTCATTTCATAATGAAATGGTGCTTCAGGTTCTACGCGGGGTGCGAATGGCTATATATTTCTCATGTGGTCCTCATCTCTTGTGCCTTATATCATCTACTTGAGGCATGCAATAATCATCCAGAATATGGAGCTGAACGGTCACATCAGCTGTGTTTTATGTCTATAAATACCACAGGATAAACTTTCTCACACATTTGAAGCTCAATGTGGAAAATATAATTCAGAGCAGTCTCATAAGTCATCGCTGGAATGCATGTATTTCCAAAATTGAAAATGAAAAGAAGAAGCGATGGTACTGATCTCAATTTTTCTTGAAATTTATTTAGGTAAGGACAACAAATAACTTCCTGTCTTAGCTTATTTCTGAAAGCTGTAAAGATGAAAAGGATTGATTCTTTGGCTACTTTCTCAAAAGGGGTGGTTATGGTTATTTCAGATACCCATTTGCAGAGAAGACTCATGCTTAAATTGACAGAAACTTCTAATGATTAAAATAAGTGAGTTGCTACAATTAAATTGTAACCAATCTTCATGTTAATAGAAATGATAAAATTTACATATGAAAGAATGGCAACCTGGCCCAGCATTTCATCTTTGACCAGTAAATAAAGTTCTAAATCATGTGCGAATCCACATCTCAAGTCAGTTTCTTTTTCTCCTGCATGTTCATGCTTGCTTAGTAAGTCTTCTTGGGATTTAGGCTTTAAATGTTTGTTTTAATTACTTGCTTTGTAATCTGTTTGCTCTACTTTTGTTCCCTTTGCCATCATTTAAACCTGTAAGTCTTTCAACATATGAAATATGGTACCTGGGACATCCTCTTGTGTTTCTTTAATCACATAAGAATTCACCTGGTTTTCTCAGCAAAAGAATATTGAATTCTGGGACTTGATATATTGTTTTGTTCTCCTCTGTTGTCTAATAATAGGATAAACTTCTTTGAGCCTTGAGATAAGATAGAAAAAAAATGAAAGTTCTAGAAACATGACATCACTTGAGAATATAAGAATCCATATCAGAGTTCGGATTTTAAGACACAAATTGAAATTTGCCTGGCTTTATTTATAATAAATTGCTCAGAGAAAATACAAAAATACTATGTGAAATACGTATCTCATTTCATATTGATCACGTTTTCTAAACTGGAAGAACTGGACAGGCTTTGCCTTTTTTTTTTTTTTTTGTCAGTACCATGAGCCTGGTAAATGGTACTATAGAAGAAACATCCTGCCTTCTTTTGTCTTTTTTTTTAAATCTTTTCAGTTGGCCCAATTTAGATGAAGAGATTATTAATACTTAAGGGAAGAGACTGTCCATCAATCAATACCTCTAGTGATCAATTCTAAATAACAAATATCTGCACAGTAGAGACAGCATTTCCCATTCCTGAAGAAGTATCATACTGAAATTTTATCATTTGTTTCAACTGTATTTGCATTTTTTCACTTAAAATAATCCAAACCTTTGGACTTTGCTCATGTACCAAAGTAATCCTAAATTTGTAACAATAATTTCATAATTAAAATATTTTTTTCAAGCCCAGGGAGACAGCTCAGTAGAATAAGCACTTGCCTGGCAAGCACAAGGTCCTGAATTCAATCCCCGGTACCACCAAAAAATATATCTAGATATATTTAGATAAAAAATATATAGATATATTTATCTCAATCTTGCATTTATTGCTAGTGCCTTACACCTTTATCACTACTGGAGACTCACTTTTTGAATGCCACAATATTCACTTATAGGTCCCATTCTTCCTCATCTATCTCCTGGATATTCTTTCACTTTTCTCATAACAAGATTTGCTCAAAAAAATGTAGATAGAGCTTCTGATACATTATGGTTTGATTTACAACTTTTCTTTTCTCTCTTTTTTTTTTTTGTATTTAGTTCCGGGTCTACAGGGTATCACTACACAGATCAGACTCATAGTGATACTCCTGTTTTCAGCCTCCCAAGTGCTGGAATTATAGGCACATGCCACCAAGCCCAGGCTTACAACTTTTTAATTGCAAGTATGAAAATGATGTACATTCAATAGAAACCCTACACCAAATTTTGAGTTTTGATCTTTTTCAGTCTACAAATATACTGTTCTGTATTCTTGCTAATGATAGCTTCTCAATAACTAGGGAAAACAATGATGGACTATGTCACTAAGCTATATTCACAGGGTATCATAGTGAAAACATATGCAAGTTATCACATTTTTAACTTATGATAGGCATCTTCTATAATAAAATAAACTAATTTGGTCATAGCTAAGTGAAAATAGTTTGATTATCAGCCAAGCCACCTTTCTTGTCACTTGAGTTTGTAGTATTTTCTACACTGATTATTATATTGCTAAAAATATTTAAGAACACATGGGGAAGACAAACTACCTTCTTCCAAGTACCTCAAGATATTAGGTGAGATAAATATGGGTTCATGTAATTAAAGAACTGATGACTAAAGAAGTGGAGAATTTGCAGAGTACTTAGGTTTATAGGATACTTTGGATAGGAGGGAAGAAGTAATTTTCATATACTAAAGAAGCATGTAGGAAAGATATGACTACTTCTTTTCTCTTCCTGTCACTTTATTCTCTGCAATTCAGCTCATTTCCCTATACATTCTTTAAGACATAATTTGACAAATGATGCCCATAGGTTGGTTAGCCCTGGTTCACTAATTGTATATTTCAAATAAAGTTTTGTTAGAACACGTCCACATTTACATACTAGGATAGTGCTGAAATGAAGCTGGTTGGTCTTATTACTTGTATTTTTAATCTGTGCTGATTTAATCCTCTTACAAAGTTTTTCAATGGTTATTTAGCTTGTTTTACATCTTTTAATATATAATTCATATTTGTGCTATCCTAAAAATATTTTCCAGCTATTCATCTACTTGTAAAGATGTGGATATTTTCTTAAGTCTAGACATTAAAGAGGAGAAATATAATGTTTCTAAATGCTTTCTAATTTATTCATTAACCTCCTCTATTTTTGGTTTTGTCATCACTGGATTTTCAAAAATTACCAGTGATCTAAATTCTAAAGCTTTTTATGGATTCTCATACTTCATGAGTTTAGGTATATATATTGTTGAAAAGATAGACATCTTTGCTTTTAATAACTTTGGTGTTCCCTAGTTTGCATGTTAATGCTGTATTTTTATTTTCAATCTACTCATCATCAATTTTTTGCATTTTTCTGTATTTCAATTGAAGAGTATCTTAAAATTTTGCCACCAAAATTTCATTTCCTTGTATTTATCTGTTCTTGCCTATTGTTTAATTATGCCCACACTTTCAACATTTCTTTGCAGAGAAATTTACAGTTTGAACATGTTATATCTGTGGGTTTTATTTCTGTTTAGGATCTAAATATGTAAGATTATGTCCTGCCAACAACAAAAACAAAACAAAAGAAAAAAACCTTGGCAAATGCTATAATATGAACATGGCTTGGGTAAAGACCCCAGAAATTCATACGCTGGGTGGAATTTCAGCATGGCAATGTTAAGAAGCTGTGCAACTTTTACGAAGTGGGACCTAGTTAAGACAATCAGATGAGCAAAGATGGTGTCTTTTGAAGGGTTTTGTACAGTCCTCCTGGGACCTCAGTTAGCTCCTGTGAAAGTGGATTGTTACAAAAATACCAAGCCCAACCCCAAAAATCTCTGTTTTCTGTCCCACCATGTGCTCTTTTCTGTACAGGTATCCAGCACTGTTTTAGTCACTCATCCTGAGTCCTCCAGAAGGCAAATATCCAGGGATGCCTATTCTTACACTTTCACCCTCTAAACATCTAAGTTTACTAAATGTATTTTCTTTATCAATATCCAGCATCAGCTATTTTGTAGTGAAAGAAGATGGACTAATATGGAAAACTGATGCTGAGAAGAGGTATAGCTACAATCATGCTACCTGAGAAGGTGGAAGGAGCTTTAGAACTGGGTAATGGATAGAGACAGGAAGCGTCTAAAGGAGAAATGTCTAAAAAATGAGTGCTAGAAAAGCCTATATCATTGTAAAAGGGTCTGTCCTCATGATTATGGTGAAATTTCAGAAGGCAGGGAAATGATCTCAGATGGAAATTAGAATCTTATTGGAGAATGGAACAAAGTCAATTCTTGTCGCACCTCCTAGAGGAACTTGGCCGCAGTGTTTGTGACTTAAGGCTTTGTGGAAGGCTGGAGTTAAGTAGTTAAGTATAACGTAAAATTAACAGAAGTTTTCTGAACAGAAAAGCATTTAGGTTTCTACTTCACTATGTTTAGCGGCTTATGATTAGATTCAGGAGCAAAAGGAAGCAGTGGAAGAATTTGCAGTTAATTTATGTTTGCAAAGAACCAAAAAAAAAAAAAAAAAAAAAAAAAAGAAAAAAGAAAGGAACAGAAAGATTCAGATAAGAAATTGTTTATTAAAAGTTTTTCCATTGCTACAACAACCTACAAATCATATATCTTAACCCATGACATATTTTAAAGTGCTCCTGAAGAGAAATATCTAAGTATAAAAACTGTTTCACCTTTGACAACGCATTGGATTAAGGTACAAACATCATAAATCAGATAAACTTTTCACATATTTCTGAAGAGCAAACGTGAACCAGTGTGAGAGTTTTGCACACTGATGACACAGTATATGGCTTAGTCAGGGACCACCGCAGCGACAGTAAATAGGCGGGATCCTGGACCTTACCTGCTACTTATTAAAAGCATGCTCTGTGCTTTCTTCTGGGACAGGGAGAAAATGCAAGTCTCTGTACTTGGGTTAGGGGTGCCCAATAGATAACCAAAAGCAGAACAAAGCTTGACCTCTACTACATATTATTAGTTGCTACATATTTTTTTTGAGTCTCTTTTTAGCTCTATTTAGGAGTATGCTGA
>NW_004524592.1:5701439-5703767 GCF_000260255.1 Octodon degus | reverse complement strand
CCAAAAGCAGAACAAAGCTTGACCTCTACTACATATTATTAGTTGCTACATATTTTTTTTGAGTCTCTTTTTAGCTCTATTTAGGAGTATGCTGATCATTTAAGGAATGACGTTGTACTTTTTAGCTACAAGTACTCAAACTATAGCCTGAAACCCACTTATGTGTTACAAAGTGCCAACATTGCTATTTGACCCCAGTACTGAGATTTTAGTTTTAAAAATAATAAAAAAATTCATACACTAGCATCTTTTGTCTTAAAATAAAAACAAATAGCACATGTGTCATGGGTTCACCATTACTGCCCTAGGAACTGGCAGGACAGCATGGATTAGCCCTAAATTTACACAATGTCATCCCTAGTCAAGATTGAAGACATCAAAGTAAGAGGTTTACAGGGACCTACGGCTACATCTAAGAGCCTCCAGCCATCATCCTAAACCTGTGGTCTCTTGGAGCATAAGGAAAGCTGGTCCCCATGTCACTGAGATGACTACAGAGAGAGATCATCCTTTCCTGGAGAGAGGCGAACCCTCAGCCCTAAAGATTCCAGCAGATGACATGAGGATCTAAATAAGGACCAGCTGGACCCCCAACCCACCAGCTAATGCTTCAAAACTGTATCTTTTCCTTTGTAGGTGGGCCAGTTTGAACCTCCAGTCCGAACCTCCGGAGCAGAGTGTGCTTACTGTTGCTACCAAAGTGGGAGTCTTTCCTATCTTCACTCCAATTTTCAAATTAAAGCTTTATTTTATGTAAATTTGTGCTTGGGTTTTAATTTCCATTCTTACTAAAGCAAGGATTCCCACAGGTCACTGACACAGGAAGTCCCAAACATAAAAGCACACAGATAAAAACCTATGTTCACTGACAGACCATTTTAATGCTCTTCTGAAAAATGCTGGTGTCAGGGAAGACTTGATAGTTTTCTCTTCCTGCTCCTATGCCACTGACTCTGTTCCCTTCCTTGTTCCATGGGGGACAGGTATGCAGGTCTAAATAGCTCACTTAGTTCCATGTCCACTTATCAGAACTGCTGCCTCCTTCATACAATGAAAACGCTTCATCTTCTAGGGATGGGAGGCAAATCTTCAGAAACCAAAAAGAAACACAGGCTGTTGGGGAAGTAAAAGCAAAACCCAGCTGCACTTCCGCAAGTGGGAGAAATACTTCTGGATATCACAATTTTCTTAGTTATTTTTCTCTTGTTTCTGGGACAAGACAGCACACAAATGTTAAAGAAGGGCAAGTTTATTTAGCTCACAGCCTGTGGAGGTTTCAGACCATAATTAGCTGGCTTCAAGTCAGGGTGGCATGGCAGAGGGGCAGCAAGATTAAGGACATCAAGATTCCAGGCAGCTGAAGACAGCAAAAGCCACAAGAGCAAAATGGGGGAGAGCAAGTCTGTTTTCCTCCCTTGTATGGTACATAGGGTAATCCCTAACCCCAGCACGGGCAGGCATAGCACACTTACTGTCTTAGCGCCCTCCTCTTGCACAGGCTGTTTACAAAGTGAGGACTCTGGGCCCCTGGTGAGTTCCTTAGTCATACTTCTACTTGAGTTTCTCAAGTAGACATAGCATATCAATCATTACAATAAGATCTATAGCTTCTCAGGAACTACAGAAGCAACATGGGTAACCCTGGCGAAAGGGTAGGGTTTTATGAGTTCACAATATTGAAATTTTTCAAAATACAGGTCTTCTGCTAATGGAGACCAGAGCTAAGGGGCCAGAGCAAGGAGAAAGCCCCACCCAAAAGTCCAGACTCAAGAGGCTGCCTAAGCCTAAAGTGGGAGCAGGGGAACAGAAAGACACTTTGCTTCTACGAGTAACACAGGTAGGTCTTGGAAGAAGGTGTGAGTACCTAGTAAGAACCTCCCCGGTGGCCCTGAGTCTGCAGGGAAATGTGGAATAAGAGCATTGAAGAAAAGCTTCCATTGTTACAGACTGTTCATTAAAAGGATGAAATTCAAAGCCTCTAGGACATTGAATATGTGATACCATACTGGTATCAAAACAAATTCCTCTGAGCTTTTGATGAGATTGATTTCAGTGCCTTCCCTGACAGCTTGACACTAGCAAACGCCTGTGTATCTATGTTTTCTTTCTATTAAGCAGTTTGCCATCATCCTGCATCCCTTAAATGTCAACAAATACAAAGAAGCAGCGCTAATAACTGCCATAAAAACAATGAAAAAAGAAAGAATCAAAAGAAAAGAAAATGTGTATATACACAGCATAGCTTGGATGACTGTACTGCTGATTTCTACTGGTCTATTGAAAGGAACAGTGAATGCTTAATTTTTTTCTTTCTTCTTTTAAATTTTC
>NW_004524592.1:5689932-5700269 GCF_000260255.1 Octodon degus | reverse complement strand
GCTGGGATTACAGGCACATGCCTCCACAGTCAGTCTGAATTGCCATCTCAGTGCGCCCCAGGGGCAGGGCCGGCATGACAGGCTCAGGGATCAAATCTTCAACCCTGTGCCTGCTTGCAGGCACTTTAACTCATTGGGCTATTTGGCCAGCTCTAAGAAAGAACAATTCTATTCTTACCTCAGAGCATACACAGGCATTAACTCAAAATGAATAGAACTTAAATAAAAGTGCTGAAAGTATTAAATTTTTAAAGAAAATGTAGTGTAAACTCTTTTTGACCTCAAGGTGAGCTTCAGTTTCATAGCAAAACATTATGAAAAATATCTTTAATAATTTGATCAAATTATTTCATTAGGATTAAAAGAAAACTTTTTAAGAATAGAAAAAGTGAGCCGGGGAGATAGCTCAGTGGAATAAGTGCTTCCCTGGCAAGCACAAGGGTCTGAGTTCAATCCCCGTTTCTGAAAAAAAAAAAAAAAAGAAAAGAAAAAGTGAGCCATCTCTGGGGAAAATATTTACAAACTATATATATGATGAAAAGATTCATCCAGAATATATTAAAGAACTTTTGCAACTGTACAATAAAAATGGATAAAAGGTTTGAGTAAGTATTGACCAAAGAGGATACACATAGAGACACCTAACATGTAAAAAGATATACTCATTAATTATCATGGAAATATAAATTAAAAGCACAATAAAATATTATAAACTACTAGAATATCTAAAATAAAAATGTCACCAAATCTTGATAAGGTATACAGAAAATTGAACTTCTGATATATTATTGATGGCAACTCATAATGGTATTGTAAATTTAGAAATGTCTTCCAATTTCTCAGAACATTAAGCCTGTTTTCTATATATCTTGGTACTTGTTATGGTTTGTGTCTAGGTGTCCCCCCAAAGCCTCATGTAGTCTTGGGGTGGCTTCTGGAGTTTGTCATTGATTACTATGACTGTGGTTGCTGCACCTGCCTGGGGCAAGTAATTTGCATTACAATGTAAGGTGGGAAGAGAAACCAGCTGCTTGAGCTGAGGCAGCTGAGTATGGACTGAAATCTCCAGTAACTGTGAGCTAAATAAGCCTTTCCTTCCTTCATTTTGAGTGTCGGGTATTTGTCCCAGCAATGAGAGAAGAGTAACTAAGACAGTACTCCTACTTATATATTTACTGAAGAGAAATGAAAGCATGTCTACCCAAATCCTGTGCATAGATATTCATAAAAATTCTTCTTGACAATAGCTTCTAGCTTCACTAAAAAGCCTCACCATAAATTGTGACACAGACATATAATTAAATAGTCCTAGCTATTAAAAATATAAATACATGTAACAATATGTGTGAGTTATAAGAGTATTGTAGTAAGTGAAACAACCTAGAAATAAAAAGCTATATATTATTTTATATGAACATATGGAAAAGGTAAAAATTCTGGGAGCAAAGATCTGATTTGTGTTCACATCTCTTTTGTGCATCAGAACTATAACCATCTCCACCTAGCTAGATGCTCTACTAGGTAAGCACATCTTTCTCCTGAAGCCCACTTGTGTGTCTCCCACATCTAAGATTCATGCTGATCATCTGATAAAATGAGTATCATTATCCTGAATCCAATTAGCATCCTTTGAATTAACATTGTCTCCTGTATTGTCTTCACTTTCAGTAAGTGAACAATTATAGTCATTAATTGGGCTATGTCAACTTGACTTCCATGAAAACCAACCTTGTAGATAGCATATTAAATTCTTGATGTGTCTGTGGATGACTGACACATCGGGCAACAAACTGAAGATAAGCCCCGCCCTAAATGTGGGAGGGACCAATTAAAAAGCTTGTAAGGTAGGACTGAGTGAAAAGGAAAGGAGAGGAAAGCATGCGATGTTCTGCGAAGTGCTCTTTCTCTGTCCTTGCTTTGGATGCTGGCTGCCAGTTCTTGGTCTTCCACCACAGGTTCTTTAGCCTATAACACATACCCTTTGCCCTATGCACACAGACCAGCGCTGGTCATTCTGTAGTGAGTTCCTAGGCCTCTGACCACCAAGTGCTACTTAATCCTCAGTTCTCCAGTGTGCAGAGGGCCGTTTTGGAGACTTCAGCCTCCATCCAGCTCAATGCCTTTGCGGCTCTTCTTCACTTCTGATCCTGTAAGCCTATCTACAACTTTTGTGGGTAATCATGCACATTTTCTGCATTGAATCTGTTTCTGTAGAGAACCTGAACTAATGCAACAAGTCTTTCATGGTCTGTTCTCTGTGGAGCTTGTGCTCACCCCTGCTGCCCACCGCTGCTTCATTGCTTCATTGCCTCCTGGGCATCACTGAATTATTTTTATGCTATCAAAACCTCTTATCACATGTCTGAGCTTCCATCTACCTCCATTCTAATAATACATTTTCATCAGATCGATATTTTTATGCAAGCACTGTAGGTAATGCCGTGGTTCAGCTATTCACTATACATTTTGTTCAGATAAATTGCAATTTCATTTTCTCTTCATAAAATGCATTTTACCCACTCAGTGAACAGCTATTTATTAAACATTTATTGATTTATTTATTCTTGTAGCTTTGCTGTGTTGGGACTAAATCATTGCATTTGCAGAACATGTTTTTCAGTTCAGGAAAGCAAACAAGTAAAAAATAAAACAAGCGCAATAATTTTAGATGCTTACAAACTAAGATATAATGGTACAGCATTTTAAGTAGTTTGGGAAATGAGGACTGAGCTAAGTTTTTAGACTCAATAGTCTCCTGATATTGCCTGCTGGATTAAAATAAGGAACCTGCCATTAGTGGACCTGGGATGGTCACTGGTGGAGGAAGAACAGTGAGTACAAATATCTTGGGGTTGGAATAAGTTTGCTAAGAAAGGTCAACATGGTGAAAGAAAGCTACATGGAGCCAGAACAGGGAAGATGGGAAGGCACTTCTAGAGGGAGCCTCAGAAGAGCCCTGGCCTTGGGATCAATATATGGTGCTTGAGATATTTTACATGCAATAGAAAGAAAAAGAATATAAAGGTTTAAGCAAAGGTGTCAATCAATCAAAATTTATGGGTATTAAAAATCAGCTTGCTTAGAAAGGAGAGATTAGAAGAACAAAGAAACAATGTCAAAATACCAGGATAATTGACAGTGAACAATGAATAAGGCTAGAATACAATATAGGAATATGGATAGGATGGTGGTGGGTACGGCCACAAGCAAATGGAGTAGAGTAGTTTTGTTTAGGTTGATCTGTCTATCTATCTATCTATCTATCTATCTATCTATCTATCTTTCTTTCTTTCTTTCTTTCTTTCTTTCTTTCTTTCTTTCTTTCCTTCTTTCTTCCTTTTTTTCTTATGTATTTGGTACAGGGTCTGTAGGGTCTACAGGGTCTTACTACATAGATTGGACTCAGTGATTTTCCTGTTTGCAGCTTCCCAAGCGCAGGGCTTACAGGCGCGGGCCACCACACCCAGTCTCAATCACCCTCTCAGCAAGCCTGGAGGTGGGGCGGGCTCAGCACGGGGAGGTGGGGTGGGGAGGGAGCAGGGGACAGCTGCGCTTGCCTCAGCAGGCGCCTTAGTCCACTGAGCAATCTGGCCGGCCCAGGGGTTGATCTTTCAAGATCTGCTATTACATTGTACAAAGGGAAGGGTAAGAAAAAGAATGTACTATTTCTAGGTTATTGTTCTAAGCAGCTAGGCAGATCATAAATATTTTTTTTAATTGAATAAAGTCAAAAAGTAGTGTTTGGAGAGAATTCAAGAGTTTGATTCTGAGCACAGTAATTATGAGATACTTATGAAATATTCACGTGGATGATGGAACCAGAACTTACACTAAGCATGAAAATACATACAGTATTCTAGAGCTCAAGAGAATGGTGGGATGTGACATCATTTGGAGTCACTAGAAAATACACAGAATTGGAGTTCATGGGTGCAACAGGTATTTTTTGGGAGCAGGCAAGACAGTAGGATATAGGATTGGGCCTCTCGATTTTCAGGATGTAAATCTTCTTTGAGAGAATAATGGGGAGACTGAATCCACTACCACAGATAGCACAGCTGGGACTTGGAGAGCCCTCCCCTCACCCACTTGAAGTTAGGCATCATGTCAAGTCAGATCCTTTTTCCATTGCTCTAAGAGAAGAAAATAAAAAAAACAAAGACTCGAGAAATCTACAAAGATCCAGATGTGTGTAGGATCTTGTATCCTGATCTCCAGTAATCTTTTTTTCTCTGCTTAAACTTAAAGGTTCCTACCTATGGGCCACATCTCATATATATAATTTAAATACAGCGAACTCTGGGAAACACCCAGAGATAAATCAGCGCCTTGTCAATTATTCTTGTCAGTCTTAGCCAGAGACCCAAGGAGAGACACCCTGAGTCCATCTTTTAAAATCAGAAAACCTCATGGGTGTTTTTTATTTCATTGTTTCCCCCAATCCCACTCTTTGTTTGCTACAAACTGGTGTGGCCCAGCAGTGAACACATCTTGGTATCTTCAGTAAATGTAGCTGCTGATTCTTTTAGTGTTGGATGTGCACTTCCATTTTTCTTTCATCTTATACAGCCTGGAGCCTATCTGTGGGCTCCATCCTGTGGTATCAGTACTGCAGGTGTGGTACCACGGACGTGAAAAGGAGTAATGCATGTAGGAGGTATAGGGGGAAAAGGCCTTTGAGGCCCCTGAATGCTCATCATGTACTTAGGCTAGCTCCAAATTCATGTGTGCATTTCATGTCCAAGGGTGTGACTCACCTACTGGAAGCTTTTTTTTTTTTTTTTTTTTTTGTATTTTAGGGAAGGGTCTACAGGGTCCTACTGCTAGATCAGACTCATAGTGATCTGCCTGTTTACAGCCTCCCAAGAACTGGGATTATAGGGGTGTGCCACAATGCCTAGTCTCAACTGCCATCTCAGTGCGCCCCAAGGGAGAGGCTAGCGCTGCAGGCCAGGGGATTGAATCCCTGGCCCCTGCGCCTGCTTGCAGGACCATTAATCTGCTGAGCTATTTGGCTGGCCCTTAAAGCATTTTTAATAAAGGAATTCATCTCAGGTTAAAAATCTGTTACAGTTTAAAATTTTCTGAAAAACAGTTAATCCAGATTCATCTATTTCTCTCTATTTTCATTGAGCTAACATTGCTGTGACATTTATGCAATCTTCAATTGTATGCAAATTTATGTTAATACCATAATTGATGCATGGAATCTAAATTGACATGGGTGAACGCAATGTATTGTAATTAAAGCTTTGTGAATATTGGCTTTTCATAAAGGAATTATGAAATATCAATGAAATTCAGTTGTAGATCCAATGTTCAAGTCTATGTGGACTTAGGGATTTCGATAAACTGTATATTCTTTTGCCACCATCAAGCTTATAATAAATATAAGGAAAGAGGGATTTCTTTACAAATATACTCTAAAAATCATAATGAACAGACTATCCATTTGTGAGGTTTCTGCCTCCTAAACTTTTTTAAAGATGTTAGAAAATAATATAATTTGATTTTGATTTTTTTTTTACCAATAGTGCATTAGCTTTTGACTTCTAATAGTGTTCATATAATTAACTTTAAATTGTAAATGAAAACAACCTACAATAATGTTTATTCTAGAGAACTTGTAATTTTTTATTTTTATTTTTTTTGAGGTACAGGGGTTTGAACTCAGGACCTTGCACATACCAGTCAGGTGCTGTGCCACTGAGCATCTCTTGGGCCCAAGAATTTGTAATTCTTATATTTTAGCTGTATATAGTCAAATGATAATTTCACTTCAGAATAAAGTCAATTGAGAAATAAGTGAAATAAGTGAAACTTAGGAGGATATCAATTTAAAAGCTCTTGAATTAAAGAACAGTTGATGCTGGACTGATTGGATTCTTTAGCAAATGATAAATTTCATTTCTTAATACTTTTTTTTCTGAATACTTTTCTTAATTCTCATAATTTTTTAAGTCCATCTCTCCTAGCTAGGACTTCATTGGCCCTGTTTCATGTTATATTTCATTGCAGAAGATGTGCTCATTTCCAAAATGGCACTGCTTGATTGTTTTAGCTGGCTGTGGGACTGCACCGTTGTGGGCACCTGAGTGCTATACCTGCCCTGGTGCAGACAGCCTAAGTGCAGGATAAGGGAGGGAGAGCCTTGCCCTCTGCCTCCCCTGCTGCTTCTCTGCCTCTGCTTCTCCATTTTGCTCCAGCAGTTTTGCTATTTTCCTCATCCATGAGCTGCTGCCCTCTGCCATGTGCCACTTTGCCTTGCGGACAGCCGAGTGTGGATTGAAACCTCTCAAAATGTGAGCTAAATAAACCTTTTCTCCCTTAATTTGGCATATTGGTTATTTTGTCCCAGCAATGAGAGAAAAGTAACCAAGATACCATTTAGTCTTGTATTGAAATAACTCTTTTGTCAAAAGCAATTATATATGTGGGAAAAGTATACATGATATTCATCTACATGTGCATAAACACACAGTTATCTGGAAGCACCAGGGAGAACCAAAATCAAGCAGAAACTGAAGGGACTTTCTCCTGAAAAGAAAGAAATAGTGCCTACTGAAAGCCACATTGATAGGACATGCTGTGATTAGAGCTGGGACAGCGAGCTACACTTTTATCACCTGAACTGTCAGAGGGAGCTGCCAAGAGGGCAGTCTCCACATCTGCCTGTAACATCCCTCCATTCCTTGGCAGCACGCCAGTCAATACATAAATGGGACACACTCCAAGGAGTCCAGGAGAAGACAACAGGTAAATGAATGAACGTCCTGAGCAGAAATATAAGCAGATGCTCTCTGTAGGGGAAAGAAAGTTTGCATTGATTTTATTGAGTTAGACAGACTCTAAGACTAAGGGAAAAATTAAAATAGATCCTTCATTACACAGCACAAAACTATGCTTTCAGAAGATCAAGATAACCATTAGTCATATAATTGGCTGATTGAAAAAAAAGCTCCATAAATGTGAGACAGAGATGAGAGAATCAAAGTCTCTCCATGCAGCAAAAAGAAAAAAAGGAAATAAAATACGATCAAGAGAAAAATGAATCCAAAATCCGACAATGACAGGCTATTTCAATATTCAGCTTGTCAGTCAAGGATATTAAAGTAACTATGATAAGCACATAAAATATATGTAACACAGATGCTATAAGAGAGAATTTAAAGAAATATGTGAAAATTACTATAAAGAACCCTATGGAAATCAATGATTAATAAATCAGTGTATGAAATATAAACATAAAGAATATAATAATATATTAATTTTAAAATAGAAGAAATAGTGAAGTTTAAGATCAACAAATAAAAATTAGCCAAACCATAGCTTAGAGAGAAGGGATGTTGTAAAAATTATAGAGATTCAATTGTCTTATGTATCATATCAAACATCAAACCAACAATTAAAAAAAGTTCACATAAAGAAGGAAACAATAGTAAATATAAAGTATGGAGAAATACTAATTAAAGTTAACTCTAAGGCCAGTCAAATCGCTCAGTGGATTAAAGCACCTGCAAGCAGGCCCAGGGGCCGGGGATTCAATCCTTGGGCCTGCCATGCTGGCCGTGCCCCTGGGACTCGCTGAGGGCAATTGAGACTGGGCGCCTGTAATCCTAGCTCTTGGGAAGCTATAAACAGGTGGATCACTATGAGTCCAATCTAGTAGTGAGACCCTGCACACCCTGTAGACCCTTCCCTAAAAATACATAATAATAATAATAATAATAATAATAATAATAATAATAATAAAAGAAAGAAAGCAGACATTCTTGATTCAGATGGCAAAGAAAATAGCAATGTGAGCACATACTTGGCTACCTGAAATGTGAAAGGGCCGTGCAACCAATTGGAATGACCCAATGTTAGAACTACGTCTGAAAACATAGTGAAGGTCTTGGCAAGGGTGAAACACTTCAGAAGAGTGCCAGCAGTGCCATTCATTGTTGGAAATTGGAACATGCAATTCTACATGATGCTGCAAAATACACAAAGGCTGGAACGTGAGCAAAATGTTCATAATGGCTATAGTAAAAATGTATTTATTATAGCACCTCACTGGCTGAACTGAAAGCATTCGTAGGTCTACTACACAAAACACAGATATCTTAATGGCCTTTGCAAGAATGTAAAGGATTTATGGGAAAGCAACAGGTCAAAATACGCCATAAAAATTTATGACCTTGTAGATACAAAGACTTATTATGCTTTCGGTTTTGACATTTATCCTGGACCTCAACCATCAGGTTCTTATTCATATAGTAATAATGAACCAAATGGTGCTGCGAAGAGACTTGTTACTTGTATCTCCAAATCTAAACAGAATATAGAATTTATTCTCACATCACAAGAGATATTGAAAGTCATAAGAAAATTCAGAAATATTTTTGCCCAAATGAAAACCAATTATAATGTATCAAAATTTAATGAAGTCGTCAGAACTTCATGACTATATACACCCTTCACACTGGACCAAAAGCTACAAAACTCTGCTAAGACAACTTGAAAAACTTAAGCAAATTGAGAAGTATACCATCAACAATTGCAAAATATTAGTACGTTATAAATAGTGTCCAAATCAGTCTCAGAGTAAATGTCACTACCATAAATATCTCAACAAGCTTTTTGTGGCATTTGATAATCTTTTTTAAAAAGTATATAAGATGTAAAAGATTTATAAAAATTCAGGCTGCCTTTAAAACAATAAAGTTTGAAGATTTATGCTACTTCAGTAGGATGGCAGCCCAGGAAGGAGTTCTGACAAAAAATAGACAAGTCATGGAAAAGAACAAATTTACACTGTGACGGAGCTATTTCATTCTTAGGTATCATCCAAGAGAAGAATAATATGTTTTCATTAAAGTCTTGACAAAAGTATTCATAGTAGCTCGTGTTTACAGTAACCAAACTCTGAAAAGATCTCAAGTATAAATCCACTGGATGACAGAAAACTAATATTTTTATTTACATTTACTTGTATTCTCCTAAACAGTATTTTGTGTCTCCAAAAGACACAAAACACTGGACACATAACAACTAATCTCAAAATATTGAGCAAAATAAGTCATACATAAAGGAGTAAATACAATATAAATCTGTTTATACCAAATCCTAGAACAGATCAATAAAACAATATAATCAAGGACGCATCACACCAAGGGAGCACTGAGTAGCACATAGTTTAAAATGTTTTCTGAAGTAAAGGAAATGTTTTATGTCTTTATTTAAGTGACTATTATACAAATGTATTTTTTCTCACAATACACAAATTATATATACAGAAGCCTATAGATTTTCATATTGCAAATGATATTGTAAAAATGATATTTTCAGGAAAAGCTATAGAGGTGTTTGGAAGTTTTTCTCATGAACTTAGTTGTGTGTTTTCAAGATCTTGGACAAAGAGACATTTGTTGTAAATTAAGTAAGGTTTATTGGGATATGTACATGTGTTTTGAATATGAATATGGAGTCTTCAACTCCATAAGGGATGAACCATGAAAATATGCTATTTATTCTTTAGTTTATAATGGAGAATGAATTTTGTGAATTTCATACTTTCAAGTTTAGAGAATTAAACCGGACCATCTTTAGATTAGTTTCTACATTACATTTTCTAGTTTTTTAAATCAAGAATTGAAGAGTAGCAAAGACCAAAAGAACAAAAACACAGAGCATTTTTATGGTCTTTCTGTATTGCTTGGCTATTTTAGTGTATCCCCATCACATTCCAGGAGACAGGAACTATACACCTAAGTTTAACAAATCATTTTCCAAGGGAGCTTTATAAAGGCATACAAAGGCTTTATGTATGTGTATGGCCAAGTTCAAAATGACAAAGAATTTCATTCTCCACAATCCTTTTTGAATGGATTTTGGGAGTTGATTTGCAAACATTAATACTTCTCTGTGCCTTGGTTTGGGAAAATTTGACGCATGTATTTTATACCTTTTCCTAGTATTTCCTTGTGGTGTCAAATTGTATTCATTCTGGGTAATATCTGGGCTAATCATCACATTTTTATTTTTTATTTTTTGTGGAACTGGGGATTGAACTCTGGCGCTTTTGCTTGCCAGGGAAGCACCTATTCCACGGGGCCATCTCCCCAGCCCCAATCACCACATTTTTTAGGCTACTTCCTTCTTATTCTATTTTCAGGAATCACCTTTAATAAATATTTTTGGTGTTTCCTGTAGCGATTGAGTAGAAACATTCCTATACTAACTTTGTGTACATTAAAAATATAACTTCAAACAACTTATAATTGAACTCAAGATGTATAAAATATACAGGGGATAAGAACCTCAGTGATTCTCCACAAGGTATAAATAAGTAT
>NW_004524592.1:5688003-5689322 GCF_000260255.1 Octodon degus | reverse complement strand
TATACTGAAGGACAAAGGACATTGCCAAATAGAAATCAGTATCCCACTATCAACCAGTAGAAGCAAACACAAATGAAAAATCTCTCACAAGGGGAGATACCTAAAGAACAGACTATAGGGAGGTTCTGATTACAGAGATAAAGCTACCTATTATAAAATTTTATTTTAATTTCTGTGATACTTAATTGTGAAGAATCCATTTTTCAAATAGAAAATAACAAAACAAAGAAACAAACTGAAATCACAGGCCCTCAGCTCACTCAGAACAAATCCAAGAGATATCAGCATAGAAGAAATTGGAAGTCATGAACCTAAAATCTCTGAAATAATAGTAACTGAAGTAAAGAAACAACTGCAGAGGGGTATAGAGGAAATCAGATCAGAAATAATCTCCCAGTTAAAACAAGAAATTATGACTATAATTAAAGAATTGCTGAGTTTATCTAAAGAAGATACTGATAAAAAATAGAGGAACTAGGAAAATGATGGAAACCTTGAAGGAGCAATATAGGAAACAAATAGGATGCATAAAACATATTCAAAGAAATATAAAGGAAATAAAAAACTCAAATAAAATTTGGCAAAACCATTTGAATGAAAGTGAAGTTAGACTTTCAGACCTTGAAGACATGATTGCAGGTAGTGACAAGGAAAGGAAAGATCTGTTAAAAACAGCAAGGAACTAGGAAATAAGAATTCAACAGCTACAGGATGATGTAAAGATGAACAACATAAGATTAATAGGTGTCAATGAAAAGGAAGGAGCCAATACTGATGACATAAAAAGAATATTTATAGCACTAATAGCAGAAAACTTTCCAAGTATGAGAAAATGAACTGGCATTCAGTAAGCCAAGCATATAGAACTTCAAATAGCATCAACCTAAATAAATCCACACCCAGACATATAATAATCAATATCTTAGAAATTCAGCACAGGAACAACATACTAAAAGCTGTGAGAGAAAAAAAATGGATAACATTCATTTAAGAGAAATCCCATTGGAATCACAGCAGATTTCTTAACACAAACCAAGTCAAGAAGAGCAGGGAGTGAACAATTTCAAGTCCTACAAGAAAGCAACTTCCAACTCAGAATGACATACCCTACAAAACCCTCTTTCAAAATTAATGGAGAAATAAAATATTTCCACAACAAAAACTACTAAAGAAATTTATGACCACAAAACAAACCTTAAAAAGAATATTGAAAGATATCTAGAACATGATCAAAATGCTCACAACTCCAAGAACAACAATACAAAGAAACCACTGACTAGGGCTAACAATTAAACACAGGAAAATTAGAGTTCCTCAGG
>NW_004524592.1:5686100-5687108 GCF_000260255.1 Octodon degus | reverse complement strand
CTGGAGGTTTCAGTCCCTATTCAGCTGTCTCCAAGGCAGGGTGGCACATGGCAGAGAGCAACCTTTTATGGCAGTGGCAAAGAGCAAGAGAGAAGGGTGGAGTTGCAACAGCTCAAGCTGGTAGCTCCTCTTCCCTCCTTACATTTTAATGCAAATTACCTGCCTTAGGGCAGGTGCAGCATCCACACCCACAATAATCAATCACAAACTCCAAGAGCTTCCCCATGACTGCATGAGGCTTTTGTGGGGACAACTAGACACAAACCATAACATTTGTGTCTGTTCACCCCTGGACACCCAAAATCTCATGCACATCCCTTTATGCAAAAGCCATTATAGTCCATCTTTAAGAGTTGTCAAGTGGACTGGGGGAGATAACTCAGTAGAAAAAGCACTTGCCTGGCAAGTACAGGGTCCTGAGTTAAATCCCTGGAACCACAAAAAAAAAAAAAAAAAAAAGTTGCTGAAGACCCAACAGTTTCAGCACTGCTGAAAAGTTAAGTCCCAAGGCAAACTCTTAGCTGTGAGCCTTGTACAAATGAAAAGATAAACACTTCCAATGTTCAAAGGCACAATATAAACATTACTATTCCTAAAGCTACACCTAGCAGCATACTGAGCATTGGAACCAACACAAGTCCAAAAGCCAGCAGAGCAAATATTGAATCCTGTAGGTCCTTGTGGAACATCCAAAGCAATCTGTGGCAAATTCTGAGCTTCATGTGGCTCCACCCCTATGGTATTTTTGGTGGCAGCTTCTTTCTTAGGCTGGCTTTGCTCCCTTTTTGCAGTTTCCCTTAGATGATCCATGTTCCTGGTTTTTCCAAACCTCTATGATTTCCACTGAATAGGCTTCTCACTCACTGCTTTACACAGTGCCCTCTCAGCGGCACAGCACCTGGCCTCCCAGGCCTTCTTCTGAAATCTAGGTCAAAGCCTTCTTAACCTCAGAACTCCTGCACTCTGAATGCATCTAAAACCAATGCCACCTGGTCTTTTTTTTTTTTT
>NW_004524592.1:5671338-5685170 GCF_000260255.1 Octodon degus | reverse complement strand
ACTCTGACCCTGATTCAGAGGAATAAATTCTCCATGCTGGCTCCATTCTGCAGCCTGATGTGGCCACTGCTGCCATCCTGGAGCACTGTGCTCCTTACTTTCCCCTCAAGACAAAGTCCCTGACCTTTGCAATTCTGAGGCTGCAAAGAGTGGAGACCTGCCACCTCCTGTGATGCCCTCAGGCCATCCTTTCCATTCTTTTGTTCCTTCATATCAGTGGAAATCCTCTCAGTTCTATCTTTGCATTCCAGAGCTTTATTGGAGCTTCTTTTCTGGCCAAACTCACAAAATTTTAAATCATCCCGCTTGGCTCTTTGCACTTGACTCTCAACATAAATCTGGCTAAAAGCCCCCAACAACAGCCATGCCACATGCTTAATCTCAGTCTCAGGCAAATTCTGTGGACAGGAGCAAAATTCAGACAAACTCTGGGCCAAGCCATAACACAAATCATTCAGAGTCCAACAATCAATGCAGTCCTTTTTCCTAGCAGAAACCTCCTTAGCCTGGTCTTCACAGGCAGGCTTCCTATCTGCATTCTGGTCTTCCGAGTTCTGACCAGAATCTCCCAAACAGAAGAGCTGAAGCTGTTCCAGTTCTTTGCAAATAGGTGACATCTCTGAACTTTTACTATCTCTTCCAATAAGCCATTCCCAAAAGCTTGTAATCCACATTGTTAGATTTAGACACAGCACAGACCCCACTTGTTCCAAATTCTCTTACTTACTTGCTGGGACAAATACCTGCCACTCAAGATGAAGGAAGGAAGGGTTTATTTAGCTCACTGTTGCTGGAGGTTTCAGTGCATACTCAGCTGACTCCAAGGTGGAGAGGCACATGGAAAAGAGCAGCCTTCCAGGACAGTAGCCCTGAGCAAGAGAGAAGTGAGTAGTAGCAACTCAAGCAGCTAGCTTCTTTTCCCTCCTTACATTGAAATCAAATTACCTGCCCCAGGGCAGGTGCAGCATCCACACCCACAATAATCAGTCACAAACTCCAGGAGCTGCCCCATCACTGCATGAGGCTTACTAGACACAAACCAAAACAGGGTTACAGATGAAATTAAACAAGAAATTAAATAAGATCTAAAAGCCAAAAAAATTTCAAACACAACTTACCAGAATATGTAGGATGCAATAAGATCAGTTCTCAGGAGGAAATTTATAGCAGTGAACTCACAAATTAGGAAAATAGAATGAGAATGAATAAATACCCTAATGCTGCACCCCAAACTTCTAGAAAAAAAAGAGCAAAGCAAGCCCAAAGCCCTAAGATGGGAGGATAAGACTAAAGCAGAAATTCATGCAGTGTGGAGACTCCTCAAAAAACTAGGATTGGAAATCCCATTCAACCCAGCTATTCCCCTTCTGGGTATTTTTCTAAAAGAACTGGAAACACCATAGCACATTGATCTATGTGCGCCCACGTTTGTAGCAGGACAATTTTTCATATCTAAATTTTGGAAAAAATTCAAACGCCCATCACATGAAGAATGTATAAAAAAGATGTGGTATTTTATACAATGGAGTATCACTCAGCTATAAAGAAAGACAAATCTGAGGTCTTCATAGGTAAATGGCTGGAACTGTATGTTATACTTCATAAATGAAATAAATCAGACCAACATGTGTAAACATCAGATTTGTCTCCCTAGTTAAGAACCTGAAAGAGTTAATAAAATCTGAATGGTACAATAGATGGAGTGAGATGGAAAGAAGTAGAGATGGAGATGGAGATGAGGGAAAGGAGAAAGGAGAGGATAACACGAAAAGGGAAAACATCATGTAAGTATATACACAGCAGAGCTGAGAAGATTGCAGCATTAATTTCTGTAAGTTTTTTGAAAGTGACAGTTAATGTTTAAAATTTTTTACTTTGAATAATTCTTAATGCTAATATCAATAATCTGAGCAACTGTATTTAGGACAACAATGTACATCATGACAACTGCAGTTGAATAGCTTTCATCTCGTTCTTTCAAATATATACCGTCTTCAATGCCCGATCTATTATTATTATGATACTCTCTTCAGTATAAAATTAAGAATAAAAAGTACAAAGAATAAGAGAAAAATTTGTTTATTGAAAGAAAGAGTGAATGTTTAATTATTTGATCAATCTTGCATATCTGTGTCTGATGGTCTGAGCGACAAATTTGACAATAACAACACATAATAGTAACAGCCATTGTTCATATTCCATGTTTGTTCTGAAATTCTGCACCACTTTTACTGTCTTATATTGCTTTGTTTCTGTCTTTGTTCTTGATATTTGTTCTAGTTTTTGTTTCATTTTTCATCTTTAAAATAAAATAATAGTAATAATAATTTGATAGTCTTGAAGATCTTTTTTCCCTCCCTTCTGTCAAATGAAATAGCACCAACTGACAACTCCTTTGCAGACGGAACGAATACAAGAGAATATATTCGCTGAACTGAGGAAATTCCACATGTAAATGTTAGTATGGGACAGCGACTGGCTCATTCTTGAACCTCACACAGGCATATTTAACAACATTCTACAAAGATAATGGAATGCAGCTGGCTTGATACAAGATAACATTTTTCCCTTAGGTACAAAGAAAGAAAAAAAAATGCTTATTTTCTGTGTAAAAACATTGGTGTTCAGGCTGTACTGGTGTTTTATACATGTTAATAGGTATGTATATGGTTAATAAACAAGGAAATACACCATTAAAAACCCAACCAAGGGGCCAGGGAGATGGCTCAGTGGAATAAGTACTTCCCTGGCAAGCGCAAGGGCCTGAGTTCAATGTTCAATCCCCCGATCTGCAAAAAAAAAACTTCAGACATAACAAAAAAAACAAAAAAAAAAAAAAAAAAAAAAAACCCAACCAATTGATTTCTTTAAGATCCGGATTCTAGAGCTGAGGTACACATTTTTGTTAACAAAATAAAATAAAATAAGGCATTAAATAATAATTACAAATACAGTAATAAGTAAGTCAAAATGTCAAAAGAATCACTTTTCCCAGGGATGAAATACCAACAATAAATAACTTTATTTCCACTATAATAAACATTTCTGGGATTCCATAAGAAGGTTTTGTTTTAAATTTTATCCTAGTTGTTGTCAAGGTATGTTGTGATATGCTCCAGGAAATAGGCCACATTCTCACCATTGGTGTTCATGGTAAATACCCAGATAGCTTGACTATGTATTTACAGTACAAATACATATGTATAACATGGCAAATCTGTCCCACAATAATTTTGGTATATTTATGTCAGTATGAGAATGTGTATTTGAACATTATAGATTTTTCAAAAAATTCTACGACATACAACTAGATTTTAGTATGAAATAAAATTTTCATTATAGACTGGCCAAAGAATGGATGTTTTTAAGGTTTGTTTTTTTTTTGTTACAAAGCTATTCTGAAACTGGAATTGATTTTTTTATTTTATCATTGAAAAAATGATTTGGAAGACAACACTCTGCATTCCAACAGAGTGAAACTACTGTGAAATTCATATTACTTTGTTAAGTGAAATTCTATATCACTTGCAATTTTTGTTTTAATACTATTTTGTACTCTCTTTAAAAATAAATAAATAAAGCTGAAAAAGTAAAATACCAGACTATGATATTCCTCTTTCACAGTGTTTGATACCTGAAGCACATATCAATATTTTACTTTATTTTCTCCTGATATCTAACTTAATCTTTGTTTGGAGTGTACAGTTGTTCCACAATATACATATTGCTAAACTAGTGTCATAATTACCTCACAATTAAAGAAAATATGTCTACACTTGTAAGATTAACGGCTGTACCACCTTTTTGAAAAGTGGAGTACTTAACCACATAAAACCTATCATACAGAATAAAACATTAACCACACCATATTAATGTTAATAACTCAAAATGTTTCTATTAGGTGTGATGTATCTGTACCTGTTCTCCTGCTCTCACCAAGGGTTCATGTGTATCTGATTCTTTCAATTGGTGTTTAAAATTGTGTGTCTGCTTTTAGGTTATTCTGCCAGAAGAGGAAGGTGCATGTGTCACCTCCTTTCACTGCAGCACTGCCCAGAGGTGGCGTTCATGTCATCAACAGCATTGCGTGTAGGAGTTGCATAGCATTGTAATTTGAAGACCCATCCCTGGCATGGTGCCAAGGCAGTCTAATGGAGATCTGAGGATGACAGGTGAGAAAATTACAAATCAACAAAAAAAAAAAAAAAAAATACGCGTTGAACTCTAATCCAAGAAGTGAGGTTTTGGGTCGGTGTTGTGCTTTTATTATGCATTGTGTTGCTTGGGGAATTTTAAAGTCTCAGGTTCTGTTATAAAATTTTTTTTTAAAAAAGGTGCAAAATTGTATATTAATTTCAATTTTATGGAAAACAGCCTAAAATATATTGATGGTCTTTTGTCAATATAATTGCAAGCTAGTATTCACTGAAAATGCTATTATATTTCCATGTGTTTTGTGTGAATAAATCTACCTTAGTTAACAATTATTGGTGGAATAACTAAACGAATTTAAAAATGATTTACCATTTGCCTGTGTAATTCTGAGTGAAGTCAGAGGTCATTCTCTTTTACCGATTCAACTAACTTTTCTAATTTACCTAATTTTTATTTTGTTCTTTGAGTTTTTAGGTCTCTCCACTTCTTAAGAAATGATGGAGCATTCACTCACTCTTTGATATTTCTACTATTCTGCTTCTAGTCAAATTTAACTTTAACTCTCATTCACTCTTAATATTACTGGCCAGGTTCCAATCTACCGACCTTATTTTCCTAGTTTGCTGTCCTTCATCACACAAAGATAGGCAATGCCTTACCACTATCTACCTCCTAATGAAACTCTTGATTTCCTCTATGATATTTTGAAAATTCCTTTTAAAAATCTTCAGTCTACCTAACTTTCATGCACATTTTATGGCAACTTCTTTTATTTCTTCCCACTAAACATCCAGGGCCATTACAATAACTTATGGCTTGACTTGGATCTTAGCATCTTTGAACAATAAGTATTTTGGCAATTTTATCTTTTAAGTAACACTAGTGTAATTCAGTAAGGTTCTAATTATTAGGCAATCACCGATTTTGTATTCAGACTGTTAATTTAGCAGTACCTTGCTAGTAAGAACTAGTCCCCAGTACGTGCCTCAGTTATTGTAAGTCAGCTTTTCTATTATTCTCTTATGAGTTGCTCTTTTTATATGCATACAAAGCACAATATAATAAATTCTAAACTGCTCTCATCCTTCTGAGACTTTTGCCTCACTTTTTCTTTTTACACAGTTGGCTTCCATTTAATATCTCCCTCAGAAATTATTAAATTTCATTCCAGTTGCAAACCTACTGTGTAAGACAGAAACAGTTATTAAAGCTATAAAAATCACTGTGCTAGCACTGGTAACTCTCCATTGCTAGAACAAAACTCCTGACACCCAGAACTTAAAGGAGAAGAGATTTATTTTCTCGAGTTGTCTGGCTCTAAGGCAGAAAATTCAAGGCAGAAAAGCATGGAAGAGAAAAGTTGCTCAATTTATAGCATTTGAGAAACATACAGAAGAAGATATGCCAGCAGGAAAGAGGCCAGGCACCTGGTACAGCCCCTAAGATCATGTCCATATGCCCCACTTCCTGTAACTGGACCCAACCCCCTAATACGTCATCCAGCTATCAGCGTCTCTGCAGGTTCTCTTAGTGACCTTCCAATCAAATCACCATTCCAGGAGTTGCTTAATCCAGTCAAATTGACAATCAAGATTAATCAGCACATCTATATATAAAACAAGATGCAGAGGAATAAAAGAACCATCACTCATAGGACACCTAAGACACTCTAGGTTCACTATCTAGATTTCTTAAATGGAGTGTCACCATGTAGCCTTGAGCTGTTAAAAAAAAAAAAAGTTCAGGTATTGCACAAAAGTGACCAAACACCTAGAAAGATGTCAGGGCAAAACGTGTGGGTGTATTAACTGTAGGTCATAATAGAATTTTAACATGTCAATACACTCAAGTCAAGGTAGAAAATTGTGTAAGATTTCCTTAGTGTGTTATCAGTGAAATATTTTTTTCAACTTCATTTTTTTGGCTTAGTTTTGAAAGAAAAGCTTGAAGAGCACTACCCTAGTTGACTACTTTTTTTTTTTTTTTGAAACGGGGATCAAACTCAAGCTCTTTCACTTGCCAGGGATGCATTTATTCCACTGAGCCATCTTCCAGGCCCACTAATTTCATTCTCTCTCCTGCTCCCTACTGTCATACTTCTTGGACCAGAGGGGCCTGTTTGGGTCCCTTCCTACCTCCTGAACTACTAGTTGTCTATGTTTTGTATATACCTTTTAGGAGACCTCGTCTTTTGCCTGTAGAGCTTGATAGACACTAACGCAATCTTGTTAAATGTATTAAATACCATTCTATCTATGAAACGTGTTTATATATATCTTAAAAAATATATAGTTTAGGTATATGGGGAGGATAGGAAATTCCAAACAAGCTTGTGTAGATATATTTTGCAGCTGACATGCCTTTACTTTCAAATTACACAATAGACATAAGATTTTTGCTTAAAAATTTATAAAACCAGAACTAACGAGTAGTAAGCCTTATCAAAAAGGGAACTTTAGAGCTTTGTTAGACAAGTTTAAAGTCATTAAACTCATTTATTAAGTTGTCAATAGGTTTTTTTTTTTGTATAAAACATATAAAGACATCATGTCCTTTGTAAAATAGTACTTATCTGTATCTGCTTATACACTCGGACAGAAAAGCGTAAGGATGACCTATTATTATTGATATTATTGTTCACTAATTATATCTAAGTAGTACAGATTTCTGGTTTTAGCTACATAACAGAATGAAACCTAATGTACAATGCAACAATCCATTATTGAGACAGAAATCATCAAGTGGCTCTTAGAAACACCACCTTCTGATTTGGTGCCAAAGTATAATGGACAGCTACTCCTGTACATTGTTCAGCACTGCAAGTGAGATCACACCAATTTCCAAGATTATAACTGGTTTCCTTTGATGTTCCCCGGGTTCTCTATTTATCTAGCATCTCGTTCAGAGCCACGTGCCAAGTCTAAGAATGCTTCCACATTTTTTGTTTCCTTAAGCAATAATACATTTCTGTACAGATGTGTTGCAAAAGAATCATTACTCTTTTTAATATTTTTATAAAATATGCTTTCCCTTCCTATTGTTAAATGCCTGATTATTCTGGAAAAACCTCTCTTCTCTCCAATACTAGACAAGAAAAGAAGACAAGTATACTTATCTGCCATAGAGCATGATTTATCCTCTACTGGGGAATGGTAAGACTTCACTAGATTTTCTTTCCTATTTGGTACAACGCTGAATAATTAAATTTAAAGAAATAAAAAATACAAAAAGTTTAAAATTTGCACATACTTATGTGATTTTATCAACCCATTAACAGGTGATGTAGTGAGTTATTATTTGACATCTATTTTATCTAAAATTATAATTTGTGTTTAAGATTTTTAAGTGTCCAAATATACAAGACTTGCAAGAAAAAAATTTTCTGTCAATGTATTTTTTTTATTTTAAAGAGAGGAATAAAATAAGAATTTCAAAACAAGCTGTGAAGAAATTGATTATGGTTATTATATTGCATAGTGTTATCTTTAAATTAGTTAATTAGATTAGTAGATATAGGTATAAAAATTGATCAAACGATATAAGCACTAACTGTTCCTTTCAGTGAGTGAATATAAATTTTTAGTACAATTATCTCAGCTATCATGTGTGTGTGTATGTGTATAATATATAATTTTCCCTTCCTTCTTTACTTCTTTCCTCTATCCCATTTGTTCTTCCCTTTGTGTCATGTGCTTTATATTGGGAATACGAACCACATTTTTATTGGTATCAATTTATAATAGTGTTTAAACTATTAAGTACATGGCCTTACTGCATGAAAGATACAGTTGACTACTTAGATGATAAATATCTAGAGACCAGTTTAATATTATTAAGGAGGGGCTGAACTCAGTATGTTCATTTTTGTGTACTTTAATGATATAACATACCTTCATTTCTGGATGCAATAACTTTCTGATCTCAACAAATTTTACTTCTGACAATATGTAAGAAAGAACCAAGCCAGAAGATTTTACCATGTGTGCAGTTCAAATGCACAGGCCCAGTAATTGTAATCACTGTCGGAGTCGTTGGCGTCAACATCATCATCATCATCATCATCATCATCATCATCATCATCATCATCATCTTCTTCTTCTTCTTCTTCTAACTAGAATCCCTTATTCCATTTCCATGTTCTCAAACCCTTGGTGGAGATGGATGTACAGAGAAGAAAAAGGAGCCTTTTGCAGGATATGTGTTGATCAGCCTTCCCATGCACAGTTTGTAATTATAGTAATTCATCTTAGACAGAAATTTGTAGAATAATGTGCAGATTGCTGAACTGAGATTTCTGAAACTTCTTATCAAGGTGTCCTTGAGAAAAGAAAATCTAATATTCTTTTAAAGACTTTTAGTCACGTTCAAAATTCTTCATGTGTTTGCAATAGCAATGAGATAATGTTTGCCACTCTCAGTGGTAACATTGGGAATAGTTACACGAACATATAAATTTCACATTTCCCCCCTTTGCTTTATCCCTATGTATTTAAGCAAACTGGTTAAAAGATATGAATGTATTAGTTCTCACTGTTGCAAAGAGACATTGGAAACACATTGAAAGAAGTCTAAGGATCGTTTTGTCAGTTCTGCTCCTGTGTGGAGCCCACGTGAAATTTCTCTGACTCACAGATCTTCTTGTTTCATGCCCCAGTAGCAGGACCAGCAACCTGTGACATGATACTTTCTTATTCACTGACACTCAGTGACAGAAACTAATCATGATTTCTTCGTGGTTTCTCTCAATGTCTCTGTCTGTCTTGGTTTCAGGAAGTAAGGTATCTTGTTAGAGAGTGTTTTTCCTGCTTGACTGAGAAAATCTGTTCACCCAGCACTGGCCCACTGACCTTTTCTTCCACTGCTGGATTTAATGGGCTCTTTGTACAGGGCTTGGTGATCTCACCATCTATAAGCCATTAGCTAAAGCTATATCAAACCAATCCCAGCATATGTGGGATTTGAGTTTTATTGACCAAAAGTCAATAATGAATATTATCCTGCAATGTGACAAGAGAGTGAAGGCTGTAACATCTTTAACCTTGCAACTGGATTATTTTATTTTTAGTGCTTTAAACAATTTATTTAACTGAAATGGACTTATATTTATTTCTGAAGTGACCTCCATTTATTTTGATGCATCTTTTCCCCATGATGATTTACAGGATCTTCAAGCCAATATAAATTTTTTGTAAATATTAGAATATTTGTATACACCTGCACAATACCTCAGCATATCTTTCAGCAAGAAAAACACTGAACAGTAAAGACTAGACATAATTACTAGCTACAGTGAAAATCTGCTACAAATATTTCTGAGGTAAGAAGGCACCACATACCTGTTCAACTAAGAAAACCACCCTTAAAACACAGGATGATTTATGTAGGACCTAGAACACTTAAGCTGCCAATTAGGTACTGAATGGCAGAGCAACATCCCCAGTTTATGCTGTAAATTCATGGGGAATAGGTTCCAAAAACTCAGGTTCCTTTCCATTGGTCCTTACAAACTGCGCTTCTCTGGGAGGGACAGGCTGGCCTTTCAATTGAATTCATGTACCTTTCTCTTTGGCTTCCTACTTTTTCTGATCATTTTCCTTGACACATTTCAGAAAGCTATCACAACTTTTTGAGTGTTTAATATGCTCAATATGCACATTAATCTTCTTGGCAAGTATCTTGCCCTTAATTTGATTATAACAATGTCAACAGCATGCTGGGTAACATTGTAGACTCTTCCCGTTTGGGATGGTAACATTTGTGAGGCATTCCTTTTTGCACAATATCCATTCCCTTGATGTCTACAATATCACCCTTCTTGTAGATTTGCATGTATGTGACTAAAGAAACAACCCTATGTTTTCTAAAAGGCCTGGGGGACATATACAGGGTTCCCCTCCTCTTGCCCTTTGTTAGTCATTTGGCAAATTACTGGAAGATGGCAGTTCCAGCTGAAAGGATGCAACTGGATTATTTTGATTTACTTTCTCTCTAGCAAACCTCAAGCTTTAACAAAGGGAATACTAAACAATTTTTTAAAGATGTACCCTGGTTGATTTGCTTAGAATGATTCAGCTGAATACTCTTTCTGTTTGCTCTGTATTTTGATTTAATTTTTCATTCATTCTTGCTAAGAAACTTGGCTAATCTATCTTTCTTTTCACATCTGGGGAAGCAATTGGATTGCTAACCTGTTATTTATCATACAGTGAATTTGTCTTCTTTAGCAGGTGAAAGGTTGTCTCTAGAGAAAGAGGTCTGGAGGATTCCTGGATAGAGAAACATTCTCAGAAGTAGCATTGTATAGGGTTACTGAAGCACATTTCCCATTATATTTAATTTCTTATTGTAGTCTTTCCTGTACTACTCTGAAAGAGAGAAAAGTTCCCTCACTTGATGACAGTTCTTCAAATTTTTTTACTTTCATTATCTTTGAAATATATTAACTGACCCAAATGTAAAACATACATATATAACTTTAAGAGTATCTAAAAGGATAAGTAGTCTTGTTCTATCTTGGACATTATATACCTTTTCTCACTAGAGATACAGCAGGAAATAGGAATACTTGCCTTATTTCTAGAACTGAGGAAAAGACTGGTTTTTGTAAACTTCCATCTTTTTCCATTGATCTCCCAGTTCTCTTACACTTTGATATATCCTTGCTTTCAGTTCTGAGCAGCCAGATACTGGCTGATAATTTTCTACCTTCTGCTCCTGAGAACAAGGGGATTTTGTGTCCAGTGGTGGAAGCACAGACTAAAGCAATACGGTCTGGGTTCTTGTACCTACTACTGTATAGAAGACAGTTACGCTGGAAGTTTGCCTAATCCCTGAATGAGTTTTGCATGTGTGAGAAATATTAAATATTAAGCTTTGATACTGTGAACTTTGTTACTGACATATTGCCTAACTTCTCCCTAACTCCAGTGAATACTTAGTAATATCTGAAGACTATTCTAAAATATTATTTCATTTACTTCATGAGACTTTCTGAACTGGTGAAGAATTTGAGTCTCAAGAAAGGGCTTCTCTATTGTCTAGTTTATGCACTTAACAAAAGCTGTGAAAAGGAGCCCAAGTAGATAGATTTTCCTCTATAAAAGTTATCTTCACACCATATTCTCCACGTTGCCCTTCTCTCAAAGTGTCATGCACTTTGATCCCATAAAACAAGAACTAAAACTTATCTAGAAATACTGTCTAGTCTAATTCTCTCTTCTTTGGCAGGGTAGCAAAGAAATCACTGTAATCAAGAATATGTCTCTTTGGCTTATAAATACATATTTTAGTATTTGGAATTGTACATGAAAACAGACACCCACTTTCAGTAGGTATTACCATAGGAAATTATATTATCTCTTAAGACAGAAAATTATTTGAAATTATTCTGAGAATTATACTTTAAAAATGAATTGTGTACATGGAGGAAGTGAAATTGAGAAGTGAAATACAAGCTCTTTCAGAAGATTTCCTTTGTCAACCCAAACTGCGTAGCACATAAGAAAAAAACAGGTACTGGATTATGGGTTACACTGTAATTGCAGTTCTTGGTTTACTTCCCCAAAATTTTTTAATGAAACTGAAATGAGTATGAATAAAATTAATATAGGATTAAGAGTCTCTGCCTTTTAGTTGGCCATGTCCATCTTTTGTCTGCAATGTTTTTCCTGTTGTATTTTGTTTAACTACTCTTGATATCTGAGGCTCATTTCTACTTTGGCTTTTATAAAAGTTTCAATAATTATTTATTCTATTGTGTCAAGACTATGCCTTTTGGAAAATATTTGAAAATCAATCAGAAACAGAATCTAAAGTAGTAAGAAGATAGATTATATATGGTTAATTTTAAGTTAATATGCACTACTATTTCCTCAATTTGAACTAAAATATTATGTTTCAGTAGAAAAATTAGGCAGAAAAAATATAAAATGATTAAGTCTTATGCATAGCAAAAGAACATTTTATTCTCTGCTCAGAAATTAGCAACCAGTGTAGCTGTGTAGGTCATGGGTGTATTCTTTCATCAATAAAATATAGCTTAAAATATGCTCTTTTGGGTACAATAAAGACCTTTAACATTTTTTGCCATTAATAACTTGCTTCTATGAAAATAAAGCATAACATGATAAAGTTATAGAAATATAATGTTAAGAATCCCACTTAAATCATAGAAACTAAACAGAAGTGTCTTAGACACTTTCTGTTCACCAGGGCATGATGCCCAGGATACACATTTAAAAGGAGAGACATTTATTTTGGCTTATGCTTGTAGTCCATAGCGGTCTGACTCCAAGGGAGGAAGGTATAGTGGAAGGGGACAGTGAGGAAAGCTGCTCACATCAAGGTAGCCAGAAAGCTAAGAGAGAGAAGAGATGAGTTGGGAAGAGACACTTACCCTTCTGGGTCATCTCTACCCTAGTGGCCTTTCTCTCCTGACCAGGCTCCACCTCCAAACAACACATCAGCTATAACATCAGCATAGCTCAGTCATCTTCCAAAAGCCATGCTGTTGTGCAGATGTAGCTCTTGAAGGAAATCTGGACATAAACCATAACTGCAGGCCATGAGTTTTCATCTCCCCCATCAAAGAAGTTACTAGAAGACACAGTTTGTTAAGAATTTGTGATTTTACAATACAGAGGATTGGAGACATTTTTGATACTCAAAAGTGAGCACACTAATTCCATGGGGTGGTGGCTAAGACAGGAGGATCACTGCAAGTCCAAGTTGCATACTAAGATACTATACCAAATAAATAATTTTTTTTTTTAAACTTAACTAAATCGGCTCAGCAATTCCACACTCTGAGGTGTAGAGTCCCCTTCATAGGGCATGGATTGCCCAACCTGGAGTAACTCAGCACCAAAAGGATATAAAAGGGAAGTGAGGAAGGATGGATCTTTCCACTTCCTTCCAGGAGCTCTGGTCTTTGAATTCAGCATGGAAGGAAGGGAAAGAGGCTTGACAGAAGCTGCAGGTGCTGCTCCTCCCTTTTCTATTTGCTATTTTCTACTGCAAGGCACTGCTGCCCTCTGCCATGTACCAAACTGCTTTAGAGCTGTCTGATTGTGGACTAAACCCTTTACAAACAGTGAGCTAAATAAATCTCTCCTTTCTTTATTTTGAGTGGTAGGTTATTTGTCCCAGAAATGAGAGAAAAGTAACTGAGACAGAATCCAGTACCAGAAATGGGGTCCTTGCTGTGACTACCTGGCCACATTGTTCAAGAACCTTTGGGAATGGCTTATGGGAGGAGATAGGAAAGATTTAGAGATGCCATCAAAAAGAGAAGCACTGTGACACCTTCAGCTGTTATATACGGGAGATTCTGGTCAGAGTTCAGAAGGCCATAATGTGTATAGAAAGTCTGAGGAGGTTTCTACTGGGATGAAGGGCTGATTTAGCTTTTGGACTCCAGACAATGTGAGTTATGGCTTGGCAGAAAGTTTGTCTACATTTTGCTTGTGTCCAGAGACTTTGCCAGAGACTGAGATTAGGGTGGTGTACTGGATAATCCGGCAAAAGAAATTTCAAGGCAGTTGAATGTCGAAGCAGTGGCATGGCTATTTTGGGGGGCTTTTAGTCATATTTATGTTGAAAATCAAGAGCAAAGAACCCAGAAAGATGATTTAAAATGTTGTGAGTTTGGCCAGAAAGAAAGCACTAGGAAGGCTGTG
>NW_004524592.1:5602848-5670783 GCF_000260255.1 Octodon degus | reverse complement strand
AAGCCATGGAAGCTACAACCAGAGAAGTGCCATACAGATGGAGACATGTGGAGCTCACAAGTTGCCACAGATTGCCTTTGATATTGAACATGGAACTATAAGACTTAATGCTTGCTCCATAGGATTTGGGACTTACTTTGGTCTCAATGCTTTGTTATCCTGCTCTGTGTGCTTCTTGGAATGGTAATGTTTATCTTATGCCTTTGAATGTTGGAAGTGTTTAACTTTTCATTTGTACAGGGGATCACAGCTAAGAGCTTGCCTTATATCTTTGAGGAGACTTGGGATTTGAATTTTTCAGCATTGCTGAAACAGTTAGTAGGACTTTGGAAAGACTTGAAGGTAGGGTAAGTGCCTTTTGCATAAAGAGATGTGTTTGAGTCTTTGAGGGGCGAGCGGCAGAATATTATGGCTCTCATGTAATATAATGTTGATAGATCTAATAGTGATTCTTAATGTTAGTTAAACCTGTTTCATAATGTTGAAGTTGTGAAGTATTACTAAGCATGTCTTAGTATCTGGAGACTGGTTTGAGGAAATATGTTTAGTTGCCAAGTTGATAAGCAGTGTATTGTAATGATTGATACACTGTGTCAACTTGAAAAGTTAAAAGCTTAAATAAATCCTAAATTGGCTCAGCAACTCCACTCCCTAGGGCCTAGAGTTCCTCCCTAGGGTGTGGAGTTCTTCCTAGTGTGTGGAGGGACCCTTCCTAGAGAGACTCAGCACAAAAAATATATAAAAGGGAACTGAGGAAGGATGAAGTGTCCCACTTCCTTGGAGGAGCTCTGGTCTTTATAGTTAGCATGAAAGTAGGGAAGATAGGCTTGCCAGAAGCCAGAGCTGCTGCTCCTCCTTTTGCACTTTGTTGTTTTCTTTCACCATGAACTATGGCCCTATGCCATGTGCCACTCTACCTTAAAGCCAGCCAAATATAATTGAAACCTCCACAAACTGTGAGCTAAATGAACCTTTCCTTCCTTAATTTTGGGTGTTGAGTATTTCATGCAGCAACAACTATAAAATTACTAAGATAATGTTACATCCTTATTTCAAGGAAATAAAAAACCCTTGATATTGACATGGTTGCATTTTCTGCATAAGAATTGACTCCTGCCTCTGTTGTAGTGCCCCACGGTTGCTGGGATAAGGAGTAAAAATACTTTTGGAGGAAAGCAACATATGGATGCTGATGGTTCTGGCAAAGAATCTGTATTGTGTTCAGATTAGTTGATTGAAGTGGGGTTGGCTTGCCATCCTCCAGATTTTAGAGGCTTTCTGTTGTTTTTCATTTATTAATTTCTTCCTTTCAAGTCTTCCTATCTAACAGAAAGTCTCTATACCATGGAATTCGGTCATGAAATCTTTTACACTACTTACTATTGACAGGCTGCAGACTAACAAAGTCTGAGTGATTCCATCATCACTATAGTTTTGACACTGAGACTTGAAGTTCAAGGGGAAAAATGTGCATTATGCATCTTTTTTATTGAGGTTATTTTTTTCACTGTACTCATTTGTAAGATTATTTGCTTGTGTTTGGGATATCTCTACATAATGTCATGTATTGCTGTAAGTATTAAACAGTTCTACTTAGCTACACTGAAAGATACTATATTTTCTATATTTGTACTTTCAGTAGAAAAAAATGAACCATTTTCTTTAGAGATTTTTTACGGCAGCAGAAAACTATGACAAGTCAGAACTATAAATTGAATAAGAACATCATTGTCACTAAATACTGTCTTTGATATGAATTTTTGAAAAGCAAGAAAATAAATTTCACAGTTTAAGTCATTCTGTAAGTTCAATTCATGTACTCAATAAAGTAATCACTCACCACATCAGAATAGAATAAATAACAAATTTGCTTCCAGCGATCATGTCATAACCTCCTCATTTGGAGAACCGAACCAGTGAAAAGTGAGCAGGTGTGCTGATGAAATTTCAGTGTCATACAGGTGTTCCAAACATTGTGAATGGTTCCTTAGCGTGGTAGGAATTTTAAAGCTTTCATTGTGATGAGATATATAAAATGTATAAGTAAATACAGATATGAATGTAACAAGTACAAAGATGAAAATGAATATCCAGATGTCCTTTCTACTTCACAGGGTACAATAGAATTATACAGTCACCTGGGCGCCCTTTCCCAATTCCATTTTCTCATTTCCTCCCAGGCATTCCAGATTTCTGAAACTCTCTTTTATCAATTCCTTCATTGTTACAATTTGCTACACTTTGATAGATCCTTAGCAATCTATTGTTTACATTTACATTATTTGTTTACATTTACATTATTTTGTTTTAATATATAATGGACCTATGTCTACAAATTCCCCTCCCTGTTTTTTTCATTCATTATTATAAACCTGTAACAATCATTTATAGTGTCATTATAACAAAAGCTTTGATAGTTTTGCTGTGCCTCATTTTCTAAACTATGCTTCATTTTCTAAACTATTGATTCCTTTTTTTTTAGATTTCTAAACTATGTATGGATCTCACTTTAGTTTTTAATTATCTTATTTGCTTATATTTGTATAGATATATTTCTCCTCATAATAATTATGACATGAACATATGCTTAGTTTGCTCTGCAGGATTTACTAACCAGTGTAAACAAGACTTTTAAAATATGTGAAATTCGAAATTTAGTAAAATTTAATTACAAATTGCCTGATTGATTGTGATAATTCATAGATTTATTTCTGTACATGAGAAGTGCATGTGTTCACATGCATCCCTCACAATATTTGGGAATTACAGCATTTTTATGATTAGTGATAAATTTGAACACCTTTCTGTCTTTTGTGTTTTTCCTAGATTTGTGTCTATGAAATATCTGTATATCTGTCATATTCTAGAAGGCAGTTAGTGTTTTTATTATTGATTTCATGTGTAGTTTCTTTTGGTTTGTGCATGTCACAGACATTCGCTCTGTTTGTACTTTGTCTGTCTACTCAGTTCATAGTACCTTTAGTAAAGGGATATTTTCTCCTTTTTGTTATGCATTTGTGTTTTTTAAAACCAAGTTTAAGTAGGTCATTCCTCTTATGTTTCCATAAACATTCCTCAAGAGATTTAAAAGAGTCACTTTTCCAGGTAAGCCTTTAGGAATGTGCATAGCTTCAAATACAGATTTGTATTTGTTTCCTAAGTGAAAAACCAATTGTCTTAATAACATTTATCTGTTATTTCTCCTGCAATCCACAATGTCAAGGCTGTCATAAGTCAGGTTTCACACATAGTGATCTGGTTCTGAGTTCTCTCTTCTCTTCACAGTTTCTTGTTCAGCTCTGCACAAATAAGACCCTGTGTTAAGTATCATAGTTCTATAATATCTTTTTAAACTAGTTCCTACACAATGTTTCTCCCTTTTGAACAGTTTTCTTTTCTTTTTTTTTTTGGCCCTTTTGCATTTCATACAATATTTAGGAATAGCTTGGCAAATTCTACAAAAGCTCCTTGATTGAAATTGCAGTGAATCAATAGATACATCTGTAGGTGGATCACCTATGAGTTTTTCTATGTAGTTTTCATCATTTACTTACATTTCCTCTAAACATCTGTGTTCAGCTTTCCTGTAGCTAAGACACAGAATCAAGCACCCACATCTTACATGAAGAAAGGTTTTATGTAGCTCATAGGCTGGGAAACAGCTGGCTCCCAGGCTGGGACACTGAGGCAGAGGAACATGATGGAATGAGGGTGCTTAGTTTATTGCTACAAAGGACAGTCTCAGAGAGGAACAGGTGAAGGAAGGACTGTTCTATGTAACATCCAAGGTCATGCCTCTATGACCCACTGAGCCACACCCAGGATGATGCTTCACTGATGCTCAAAGTGTTTCTTAATCTAATGAAGTTAACATATCTGGATTTGTGGCCAGCCATACCTCTTAATAGTTATACTTTATATGAATAAAGATCTTTCATTTTGCTTGTGGACATAATTTTATGTACAGATTTTTAATTTTCTAACTAGGTCTCCTACTCCAATATGGAATATCAACTGGGATGGTGGTGACATGCTTAAGGATAATCTCGCTGCTGAGCTGCTATACCGAAACAGTTGCAGAGAAATAGAAACAGTCAGCTCAAAAATTTCCTCTAACACAAAAGCATTCCTAGCAAAACATTTCTCACTAACTTTTCCATCTATCTAAATCTTCAACATATAGACAGTGGGTGGATGTGATTAAATTGTGCTATGAGTATGGATACAGTAGCTGTTTATGCAAAGATTATGTAATATCAGACAATAGAAGGTGGATGATTAATTTTGATTGAGAAGGAAAATGCTCAAAAAGAAAACTACATCCTTAGTAATCTGGAGATAAAACACCTGTGTACTAATCAGCATTCTTTATCTTATCCCCAGAAAAACACTGGAGAATTTTGTTGTTCTTCACATTTGGCATATGCAATTGATAGGTATTTTCAAGAACTCCATTTTCCAAGCTGCTGAACCAAGTACATAATATAATCTGTCTTTCAAGAGGGTTTTCTTTGAGCAGCGGAAGTAGATGTCTGCCTGACCTTTGTCTTGAAGAATATGCCAACATCTGTGGAATTACTGGGAGAAAGTACAAGATGGAGCAATGTATACATTTCAATGCAAAGATGCTTGCAACCTGGTGGCAGATAAAGATGGATAGAGACAGACAGACAGACAGATGGATAGACAGACAGATTTGTGGTTGCACTATTTATGCTGCTTCTAGAGCAGGCCGTATAGCTCAACAGATTGAAGTGTCTGCAAGCAGATTCAGGGACCAGGGGTTTGATCCCCAGGCCGGCCTTGCCAGTTCTGCCCTGGAGATATGCTGAGATAGCAATGGAGACTGGGTGTGGTAGCGCACGCCTGTAATCCCTGCACTTGGGAGGCTGTAAACAGGAGAATCATTATGAGTCCTGTCTATGTAGTGAGACTCTGAACACCTTGTAGACCCTTCCCTAATATATAGAAAAAAAAATGCTGCTTCTTCATCTGTTAGCTTACTGTGCTATCATTCACAATTTTGATGTTTATTTGTAATTTATTGATTGTGGCATATAATTTATTAATTGGGCAGAATTTAAATATTTTAATGCATAAACATTTAAGTTGTGTTTTGCATATATGTTTAATATCTGTGTGTTACATAAATATGGATTCCTATTTATATCAATCAGAGTAAGCTACCTTGTGAATTTCCATGGATAGGATCCTGTTACTGGATTCTTATATCATGTGAAATATATGAATAAATATAAAGCAGTAAGTGCATTGAGGAAGAATCATGGCATCTGAATGTCTCATATTTCAATCTCATATTAGGAATTATTGATAATGAAATTGAGATTCAAGTTTGCAACTGATTATTTTATAATACCTAATCTCACACCACCTTACAGGGCAAAAGATTCTCTTATGGAAAAAATGACTGCCTAGAAAACACTGAGTGGACATAACAGATACTTCTTTCACTAAAAGATAATGTTTATTTCATGTCGGTTGCTCCGTCATGGAAAGGGTCTGCTCTTACACTGTAAAGAGTCCAAACCAGGACTCTAAAATGACTCTCGGGACAGTGGCAGGCAGAGGGGCTCAAAGAGCTCATTATCACCTAGGGCATGTGAACAAATATGAGACTATGCTTCAACCTTCCTGCCGATCATCACACAACAGTGAGGAAGAAAGCTAGGTCACCGCAGAAATCAACTGCAGTACAAGCTGACAGAAGTTTATAGCTTTTTTTCTGTCCTCATCACTTTCAGAGATGAGAAAAGGAGAAAGTAAAAGAGCAAATGACTTCCCAGTACTTAATTTTTTTGCAATAAAGATAATAAATAGCACTACAGACCTTTTCAAATATGATTCAGGGACAGTTCTGCCACAGAATAACTGTGTGTTCTGAATAGATCATTTCTCAATGCATTTGTTCTTGTCATGGGTTATATTAATAGGTCAAGGGTCTCTGTGAATCCCAGGTGCATACAACATCAGTAGAAAAGGCACATCACCGTCGCTGACCAGAGAATACAATCAAAGAGCAAGGGCACTCAATTTCACACTGTCTCTGCTTTGACCCTCTGGCTCTAAGCAATAATTTAGAATATGATGTGAAATGATGAATAAAAATTAACTGATACTATTGGAGCTGTTTTCTATGCCAGACATGTGCAAACCATTTATATAATTCAACCCTCCCAAAAGTCCATTATAGTCATATTAGTTGACTTATTTATCAGGCCAAAATGTTCAGGTCTTGGCACATGATTATCTGGTATGATGTTGCATAGTAGGACTCAGATAAAAACTTGAAGATTGGATTCCAATATGAATATTCTTTCCATTGGGGATTATTTTGTTGACTATTCAATTTACATTTTAGATCAAAGTTAGGAAAAGTTCTGATTGTATTCCAGTATAAAGAATAGTGGTAATAAAATTAAGAATTAAATTTGAAAATTGTTTTCTGTTAATACCCAATTCATCCTCTAGAGTAGAGGAAAGATGATTTAAATACATGACAAATTACTGCATTCATAGCAACCATCCTTATCATTGCAACATTTCCTCTCAATATTTATTTAGGACACAAGCTGTTATAGGATGAAAAAATAGTATGCCTTCCGGAGCATAAAGTACAGGGTCGTGAACAAGGAATTCCATTTCTGTCTTCCTGACAGGATATTTGCTGAAGTGGAAACTCAGGATATATCTATACATCTGCTAGATTATTTTTGAGAAGATGTGGGAAATTTTGTAATCAAGGGCATTTTTCTGTCAGTGTCCCATAGAAGCTGCTGACGACTAGATTTCCAATCACCCACATTGTTCTGCTTGGGCACAAGTTCATGAGTCTAGAAAATTCTATAAAATCAAGTTTTACTGTTTTACATTTAGCATCCAACATCCAGTGGACTAGAAAGAGTTTAGGAGTGCTGATGTCACATGTCTGTTCTAAACTTAGGAGTAAAATTCTGTAGTCATTTTTTAATAATGTCTCTTATCACCTGACATTTTTTAGGGGCCTTGGCAAATAAAATTCATTCTAGAATTTGTGGGCCACATTTGCTGCCATAGGTAATTTTCATGAGGGTATGACAATTACTATGACTAAAAAGACTATAATCATATGGATTGTACTAAGAAAATTGAGTAGCTTTGTTAGAATAGCTTGAGTCCTCTCCTCTCCTGTTCTGTCCTGTTGTGTCCCATACTGTCCTCTCCCTTTCATTCTCCTTCATTTCTCTTTCCTTTTCTCCCTCCCTGTGTCCTTCCTCCATCCTTCTGTTTTTCCTCTTCTTTTCTTCCCTCTTTCCTTCTGTCCCTTCCTGTTCCCTCCATCTTTTCTTGGCTTCCTTTCCTCCCTCCCTTCATTTACTACATTTCAAAAATTACTTACAGAGTTCCAATATAGAAAAAGTTACTATTACACACACTAGATGTATAAATAGCATTGAACAAAAGAGATAAATTTAGGGCTGTCAAATCACTTTCAATTCTATGAGGCAAAAGCAAACACTAACAAAATAAATAGATATTGTGTTGCGTGATAAGTGCAGAAAAGAATAAAACAAGGGAAGTCAGAGTAAGTGATAGAGAAGATGGAGTCTTACATTAATAGGCATGAAAGTAAGGAAATACAGGAGCAGAAATCTGAATGAATTTTATAGGAGAGGGCATAGAGCTGTTTTGGTGATAAACATGTAAAAAGGAAGAAACAACACTGCAAAATGTGATCTGAATTGCTTATGTGTCTGCTTTTAAAAGTGGAGTTATTATGAAGATGAATTTTAGGAATAAGGCTAGAGAGGCAACTTAGGGTCATGTGGGCTATCTCAGCATGTTTCCCTGAGTAAGGTTGGAAGGAAGACTGAAAGCAGGACCTTTGGAAAGATTTATTTAAAAGACAACTTTGCTCTGTGGGGAAACAGACACATCAGAGCCACCAGGGTAATATTTGCAGGGTGTTGGTATTTCTACACTCATCAATGGAGAGTGATGTTCAGCTTCCTGCTTCCTGCCTTGACTTAGGAGAGAAGCAAGTTTGAAAACACTTAACTCCTCGATCTGTCTTTCTTGCACACTTAATTTTAAGGAGCAAGGGTGGCAGAATGGGATGCAAAGATCTGAGCACGTCTGCAGCAAGTGCTTAAGCACCTTGGCTTGTGTTCCGGAGTGAGCTGTCCTGGGCTTCTGGGCTCCAGCTTGCTTCCTGTTTGGTGCCCCACACAAAGCATGGTGGGAAAAGAGCTCTGTGGCTCCAACCAGTGTTGGGCAGAGCCCGAGAGACTGGTGCAATCAATCAAGTCCAAGCACAAGATGAGGAGACACACCCTTGGCGATCTGCAGGCGCTCTCTGTGGCTAGTCACTTAGCTCATGAATCCTCTGTTAATTCTTTGGAATCTCTTTACATTATTCAATTTTGTGTCTCTTTAGGCTATGAAGATAATGACAAGTAAAGCCAAATTCACCCCATTGTCAAGATATCTACATTTATACTGATTTTGAAAATAATGTCTCTGCTGGATGTAACCAAAGAAAGAACTTGTAAAATAGAGCTATTTTAAATTATAAATTGCAGCATAATTTTAATTTCAAAATTGCTCTTGTCAAGTGCCAGTTTGCAGATTTTCTTTGTGATATCAGAATAAAAACTCCATTTTGAGAGGATCGTGTCTAATCACTTCTCTATTTAATACTTTTCTCTCCCTAAGACACATGACGTTTGTGATTTATCCTGCATTTCGGTATTCACAGTGAGGATCAAAGTGACCTAAATATATTCTATTATAACAGAGCTATTTACCAGGAAGGATGAAATGTTTTGCCAATGATATACAATGACTTTCCAGCTGAAGTGCTTTACTTATTGACTAATAGTTTTGACATTTGTTTTTATTATGTTATTTTTCAGGTAGCAGAATAATCACAGATGGTCGTGTTGATACCCAAGGTCCTATTTTGAAACTCTTTCAGTTGTTTTAGGTTGCTTTACATTGGAGAAGTTTTTAGCATAAAGAATGCACTTAGAAACTGTAGATGAAAATCATGGATTTATCAGAAGACTTTAAATTTAAAATGGGTTAGATGACCTTAGTAAAATGTGAAAACGATAAGAACATTTCATGTCACTTAGAATATAAATAATCAGAAAATGGAGTTAGTTATACTTCAAAGGACGTTCATATTTCAATTTTAAAAATCTTTGGTTTTCTATATATTGTAGAAGAGATGTACCCATGATGGTGATTCTATCGGAATTTTTAGAATATGGGCTAGAATTGGTGTTATTTTATATATTTTTCAAAGGTACAAGAAAAGTGAACAAAATGGAGCATGTTGTAAAATGTGACATATTATTATGGACTTAATAAGAGCCGCCTTCACCTGCCACAAGCCTAAGTTAGTTTCCTTCCTACTTCCCCTCATGACATCCAGAATTTGTTAATTGTTGTAGCATCCGTACCAGTATGTTGTAGTTTCTTTGTATTTGTTCCTTTTGTGTGCTACACTATAAACCACTCATTCACAGAAACTGTATTTTGTGTATCTTTGTATTTTAGCATTTATCACAATATCTGTGATATGGGTTGAATATTTACTAATGTGATACTCTCCATGTGACAGTATAGTGTGGAGGATTAAGAGGAGTAATTGCCTAGAGAGGTCACCTGTTGACCTGCAGGGCGCAATCTCAGCCCCCTTTTTGTGCCTCCTGTGAATGAGACATATTTCTATCTCTCCCTTTTTCTGTAGACCTTTCAACCTAATTTTCTTCCCCAGACTTTACCAGCTATTGTAGTGGGGATGCCCAGGAGACCATGTCTCATGCCCTTGCATGGTCTAGAAGATGTTCATCTTCCATAGGGCAGTTCCCAACACATGGACACCAGAGTTATTGGCTAAATGTTCTCTTTTCTTGTTCCTTAGCTGAACATGTCTGCAACAGATTCTACCTCATTCCCCACAGAGTCCTAATGAGATGGTGCCCCATTTCCTGCAGTGGAGACCAATGAGAGAAGGTGCCTTTGCATTGATTTTCTCCTCTTTTCCATTTCATTCTTCTCGGAGTTTACTGCTGCAGCCAGATTTCACCCCACAGAAAAATGGGATTAATGCATCTTGCTGCAGATTCTTTATCAAAGGGGGTCTGATGCCAAGATATTACCTAACAAGCCAGTGAAATTTATACAAGATTTATTTATTTATTTATTTATTTATTTATTATTTAGTACAGGGTCTATAGGGTCTTACTACACAGATCAGACTCACATTGATTCTCTTTTCAGCCTCCAAAGTGCTGAGATTACAGGCAGGTGCCACCACATCCAATCTCAGTTGCTATCTCAGCGTGCCCCAGGGGTGGGGCCAGCATGCAGGCTGGGATTGAACCCGGGTCCCTGCATCTACCTAAGCAGGCCTTTTTTAGTCCTCTGAGCTATCTGGCTGGCCCAGAAGTCACTTTTGTCTCACTTTCTTTATTATACAATCTGACAGATATGAACATAAATTCCACACCAATAAAACTCCTCTTATCATTCATTTTCTTGGGTAGGGAAGCCATTCTGTGATTGCTATATGTTTTTTTTTAAATCACATTCTCTTAATCTCAGTTTGGTGTCTTTCTTTTGCTTGCTATATTAGTACTTACTTAGGCTAAATAAGATGGGAGGAAGAGAAAGAAGGACTTATTTTTCTACATTCTTTTGCTAAGAGCTGTAAATAGAAATACAGATGTAACAACATGGATCACAGTATAAGGCATTAGAAGGTTATTTCCCTTCTGCTACCCTGTCCAAACAATTGTACACTAAGCATAAAATAAGCATATTTTAGCTTTTTTGACTTGCTCACATTTAATATTTTAGCATTTGTGTCTATTATAAAAACTATTACAATAAATACTTCTTTCAGACTTTGTAAGTATAATTTTGGTAATTTCCTAAAACAAAATTATAATATTTATGTTGCTATCTAATGAGCAATCTCTCCAGCCCAACAACGTGTTTTTTTAAAAAAAAAAGCAAAAATAAGCAAACAAACAAAACTCTCATTAGTAAAATTGGAGAGAGTTCCAGGTAACAGCACTAAGGTCTCCATAGCTTGCTACCTATGACCTCAGGCAAGTTACTCTGTGCTTTGAAGTTCTATCTGTATGATGCAACAAGTAGTAGCAGAGACTATATGGGCTACTGTGAGAAGGCAGTAAATTCATATCCATAAATATAAAGCACATGTAATTATGCCTGTAAAATAATAGACACAAAATAAATTCTACCAGTACAATTCAGAGAAATACAAAAACATGTCTATGGAAAACCTCTTGATGGCTGCTGTATAAGGTATGGAGAATTTTACTATAAAACAAACACCAAGGTATAAACCAGGACAACTTTTTGGACCACCAGTGTTGGGCCTCACTTTGTTTGAATATGTCTGAAGCTCAAATCCAGAAATCTTCTGGACTGGCTGCTCTATGGGTCAAGACTGAATCTGTTCTAACCATCAAAATTCATTGTTCTTTTCAAGAAAATGGAGTGAAAGATTAGTGGAGAAGTCTCTTACTAAATATCTGGGTGATTGGGCCATAGAGAGGTCCAACTTGAATGGACTCCCACCTGCAACACCAACTTTTGAAACATAACTGACTACCATTGATTAATTGGTCTGACCTAACTGTGGAAAACTGAGGCTGAGAAACTATGTCAGTGGTTTGTAGGTCAGTTGATGAGTCCCCTTTTCGGACTGTGAATCTTCTCAGGGGGCATGAGTGGAGGGTGAATGATGCTGTTCAGGACCATCCCCCTCAAAATATGCCACCTTGGCACTCTGAGAAAACAGCAGAAGGACAACGCTCCTCTTGACCTACTCCCCACCTTCACCTCTGAAGAAGGCCATGAAATGATTCTATTGCCTTTCCCTAATTTGGATAATAGAATTATCATTCCACAGAATAAAGAAAAGTCATACAGATACACAAGGGAATCAGAAGAAAAAAAGTCTCAGTCAGCTCCCTTCAATTTACTAGCTCCTTGTCCTCCAATCATGCTGCAAAATTATCCATAAAAAGACAGTGTTGGCCAGCGAGATAGCTCAGCAGATTAAAGCACCTGCTTAGGCAGACACAAGAACAGGAGTTCAGTCCCCAGCATGTGGTGCAAGATGCACCCCAATCTCTGGGGTGCGCTGAGAACTGACTGAGATTGGGCGTGGTGGCATGTGCCTATAATCCCAGCACTTGGGAGACTGAAAACAGGTTAACTATGAGTCTGATCAGTGGAGTGAAACCCTGTTGACCCTGTACTAAATACATAAAAAAGAGACAGTATTTTCTACTTGTCTGAATCTTTGTGAAGATTTCTGTGTCATATTCAACTTAAATACAGTCACATATTTTCAATTATGCTTTAATTCTTAAGGAGCCTCAGCCATGAAATGAACCTAGTGACAGGAGGAAAAAGACACCACTCTTTGTCATAATATTTTATTTTTAGGTTACAGCAAAAATTATAACCTAAGTAGATAAATGATTGGCAGATGAGTTATGATTATCTGTCTGACAGAACATCACATGGGTGCTCACTTCAGCAGCACAAACTCTAAGATTGGAACAATACAGAGATTAGTATGGCCCCGTCGCAAGGATGACACACAATTTTGTGAAGTGCTCCATATTTTGGAGGGCTGGGGAGATAGTGTAATAGAATAAGCACTTGCCTGGCAAGCACAGGGTCCTTAGTTGAATCCCTGGTACTGTAAAAAAATCACATGGTCATGGCTAACTGGGATGCCCTGTCACAAAAAGGTACAGTTGTTTTCCTTCTTACAGGAAGCAGAAATAATAAACTGTGGGCTTTTCTATTCCCAGGCAGTGAGTGAAGTTTCTCTAGCTTGTAAAATAAGCATGGACTACATAGTGGAGAAGGAGAACTTGCTGCCCAGTGTTCCATTGCTTAAAAATCTTTCTCTTTTACTCTTTTAATTTTTTTTTAAATTTTAAATTTTTTTGTTTTTGGTGGAACTGGAGATTGAACTCAGGCCCTTGTGCTTGCCAGGGAAGCACTTATTCTACTGAGCTATCTCTCCAGTCCTTCTTTTAAAATTTTAAATAGATAATTTGGTTCAATTATGCTTCAGCAACTTAGAAGAAAGGCAGTGGCTGTCAAGAAATCCGAAGATCCCCAATTTCTTCAATAGAAACGTAAGAAAGCTTGACCATTGGCCTAGTTGTCCTAAAAGGGGCTTGTTTTAGGGCAGAGAACAAATTCTTATAGCAGTAGTGTTTCAGATATGAAGAATTTTCACTTCTGGCAGACTACCACATATATAATCAAGAGATTTAGAGTATCTGATACACTTCTTGACTGGTCTCTGCCTCTAGGTCTTCTGCAATTCCCTTTAAGTGATATTTAAAAGGTAAAGAAAATTATACTGAGATCTGTTCTCTGAATGGGAGTAATAGGTAAATCAGGCACTACTGAAAATGCTAATATTAATAACAATATTAATTGGAAAGTGTTAGATAATGATTCTATAGTGAGTATATTTCTATTGTATATGTTTCTTTGCTTGTAGAAAAAGAAAATAGAAACTGCTCAAAAGTTAGCCATGTTTTTCTGAGATTGAAGTTATTTCTTTTCTTAACAGATTCTTTTTTATTGCTCTTAATTTTTTTGTCATTTATGTAGTTACAACTGGCATGTGAAACTTTCATATATTTGTAGTGTACAACATGAAGTTTTGATCTATGCATACATCATCAAAGAGCTAATTCCAACTATTCAATGAATGCCATCCTTCACATACTTGATTTTTTGTAGTGAGAGCACTTAAAACACACTCTATCTGATGATGTAACTATCCTCAGGGCAATAGGTTTCTCAAACACATTCCTCCTGCCTAACTGAAGTGTACCCCTGTTTTACTTTAAAAAATATCAGTGGAGACAATGATAATCCTGATACGATGGAGTCACCTGGTGTAAGACACAATGGCTGGAGAAGAATGCATTCTAATGTATGGCAAGAAGAAAAAAATAAATTAGGTACTCACACAATTATTTCAATTGGGCCATTTGTTAGAAGCATTCAAGGACATATACAAACAGTGGATAAAGTGGTCTTAATTTTGTTTTCTAGAATATTTTGTCACTCTGTCTGGTCCCAACTGATAATATCAGGAAACTCTCTAGACTGCCTCTCTTCCTCACTGCACAAAATGCATTAAGAAGGGTTTGAGGAGGAGGAGAAAAGTATGAAATGATATTTTCTTCTTTTGAATCCAAGTAGAGTCATGTTCTTGTATCACTTTTGAATTGGCTTTCTAATTTCAAATTTTATTCTAAGTGGAAGTCACATACACATTCAATGTAGAAAACACAAATGAAAGAAAAATTGTCCTCATTTTCATTACCCAAGAATGATCACTTTTAATGTTTAGAGATACATATGACCGAGGGATGAAGACGTAAATCAAAGTTAAAATAAAATTAAGCTTAACCCTTGGTAGCGTGAGTAACTGTTTGGCAATTTTGGGAATTGCCTTTTTAACAGTGCCCTGTAGGCTGCTAGCACAAAACCTTCTGTATTTACGGAAACCAGAGCTCTGCTGGCTAATCTAGAACCCCTGATTGTTGCAACTGTGATCTTCATCTGATACTAGTCCAGACTTCATATTGCTGCACTGGAAGAATACAAATAAAAGCTTTTAATAATTTTGGAGAAATTGTCTTTTAGGAATGTTGGATCAATTTGCAGTTCCACTAAGTGAGATTCTATTTCCTAGCTTTAAAACTACTTTTGCATTTTCTGATTTGTTTCCTGTTTTTGATAATTACAAGTGGCATGACCCTATTTTAGTAAACACTTTTGTTACTGAAGATAGGCCTCACAGTATATTATTGATGTTTTCCTCCTCTTATGAATTGTTTAATTTTCTTCATATAATATTTTTATGTTAGCATCAATCTAATTCTTATAAATTTAAAAATTAAAAGCACAATATAAAATATATGTGCATCAAACTTGCAATTCTTTTAAGCTTATGGATTAATTTTTATTTATATATTACACATTATACATATGGTAATATTGTGAGGGTCATGTTAAAAATGTAAATAACCAACATTATGAATCTTTTCCTACTTCTGGTCTCTCCTCTAAGAGACTCTACTAAATCAAATGTGATGTACACTTTAATTTCCTCTAATAGCTTACTTTAGCTTTACAAAGTTACTAAAATTTTCATTTATCTCAAATTTGTTTTGGATTAATTTGCAAGATAGGGATCCCTTTGGCTGCTAGCACAAAACCTTTTTGTTGTGAGTGGATTGTTCTGGTTTATCCACTTGTCACTCTTTCATTTATGAAGTAAATAAGGATTAAGTGTGTAGTATGCTACATGTCCTATTTTATGTGCTTAATAAAGCAGTAATAAAAAAGACAATTCTCCTGCCTCATAGAATTTATGTTCCATTGAGCAGACAACCAGAATGCACATAGATATGAATGGGTGAAAAAGGTTGATCCATTTCTCTCCCCATCGTAAGGTTCATGGGTCATACCCTAAACCAAGAGAAATGTTAACAAAACAAAAACACAACAATTTCATTAATCAATTTAACTCATTGATTTGATGACATTTATTTAAGAAAAGTTTTATATGACAACAGAAGCTTCAGAATGAAGATTCAGGGAAGTATGTATTTTTAGAATGTGTATTTTTATACTTTGAAGAGAAATGAACCACATGTTGAACTGTGACTGGGCAAAACAATGTAGTCTGATGTGAAAGACTGAATGGGGAGTGAGCAAGTCATGCCCAGATGCTTCTTCACCTCTCTTGTGGTATTTGTTTCACCTACGTATGAAGCAGGAATTCTTTTGGAATGAGATGCTTAAATTTACTACTGCACCAAGTAGGTCAGAGAATTTCTTTATGGCCAGATCCTACACAAAAAGATGGAAAAAGTTAAAGCAATATTTATAGCTTTATTTTTGGTTTTGGGGTAAAGAATTTCCAGTTCCTTTGACTCAACTTGGGATAAAGAATTAATTTCTACAGCTTGTTTTGGGGGCAGAAAGGAGATCAGGAGAAAGAAAGGAAAAGGTTTGAGGGTGACTTCACTGCTTCAATCCTTCCAGTGTCTTCCCATTTAGATGATAGCTTGCCAATGTGCCATACTTAGGCGTATCAGTTTCTCAGCCCCAGTAGTGCCATTTTTCTAAAAGATGATTAGGGACACCCAGGTGGTGATTTTTGAACAAAGGGTAGAGTAGTGGTGCCAGTCATGTACTTTACTGGGAGAAGAGCATTCTTGCTAGGCAAAGGCAGGAGGCAGACAACTTCTTAACCGGAGCAATGGGTGAATGAGGGTGTGGTAGGAAAGGGGCTGGTAGGGCAGTGGAGATGCTGAGGGCATTGTGAAGATGTTGGCGCTGATCCGGGATGATTTAGAAAGGCATTAGAATGCCCTGAGTGGAGTCCTGCCATATTCTGCCTAAGACTTAGAAATACAATATTGACTATTAAAAATAGTCCCTCTGGGCTGGGGAGATAGCTCAGTGGTCTAAGCACCTGCCGGGCAGACACAAGGACCAGAGTTCAATCCCCTGTACCACATCCCTTGCTGGCCCTGGAAGCACAGGTGTGCTGCTCTGCCCAGTGACTGGTCATGGTGGCACATAACTGTAATTCCAGTACTGGGCAGGTGGAGACAAGGGGATCACTACAAGTCTGAACTGTGTAGTGGGAACCTGTATCAAATAAATAAATTGGAAAAAAAAAAAGAAAATAGTCACTTCATCCTGTCTTCAAAGTTCCATTCTTTCTTGTAGACCTGATGTCTATCTCTGTACTCACAGCTTAATAGCAAACAGTTATAATATTGTCTTTAGTAGAACAAGTCTTCATTACATTAAAAAATTGTGTTTCCTGGGTTTGTTCATTTTTCCACAGTGACTTTTGTTTTTCCCAACTATATTACGATTTTGTTTTGTCTCAAGTTAGAATAACTGCTAATGCTTAAAGGTCCCTTTACTCAAGTAGACATTTTGTTTATCTTTTTTAATGTATTTAGTACAGGGTCTCCAGGGGCTCACAACACAGAATGCACTAATAGTGATCCTCCTAAAGGTCCCTTTAAAGTACAATTTATTATCATAAAAACTATGCTAAATTTTTCTTATTGCTTAATGCTTATGTTTGCTTTCTTGGAAAAATTTTTCCTTGAATAAGTTCTCTCCACTTATTAAGTTTAATTTTAGAATATTAACATGTATTTTACTTCTGTGAAATAGTATCTTTGTATTATACTTTAAGGTACTATCTTGTATTATACTTTCTTACCGATTTTTTTGATATAGAGAAAGCCTGTGAGAATATAAGTGTGCATCAATAGGTAAATAAACATGACTACTTGTGTGGTCTAAAATGCTTGTATGTTCTAAAAGTTTTAATTTGATTTTTTTTCTAGTTTTAGATGATGCTATCTTATTCCAAAAACATTAATTTAAAATTTTCCTTCCCAATATCTCTACTTCTTATCTTCTTTTGTTTTGCATTAGCTATAACATTAGCAAAATATGAATTACTAGAGATAATCCTTGTCTTGTTTCTGGACAACCCTTTCTTATATCTGATCACTTAGGTAAATCCCTTTGATATTGAGAGAGGAAATCTGATCTTATCTCATGTATTACCTTCAGCCAAATACCAGTGACTGGTGTTCTGAAGGTCTAAGCCAAGAAAACTAGTTTTCAGTATTTAGAACACTGTGATCAATTAATATTTTATAACATAAACTTGATGGCAAATAGTCATAGCTTTAGTATTTAATATAATGGTAGATATTAATTTGAAATGTTTTTATCATGGAGTGCCCAGATACAAAGAAGCTGTTAACAAAATACATTCTATCGGATAAGCTCACACCTATACTTCCATTCAGAATCAGCTTCCCATTTGTTTGTTCATTTGTACTGAAAATTGGAGAACTATATCACACTGAAAAAAGAAGATTTTGAAGAAGATTCAGAGAAAAGAAGATTCAGAATGTCAGAATTCTTGGAGACAAAGATAGAAGGATCACAAGTTTAAGACCAACCTAGACAATTTAGCTACTTGGAGAAAGGATATATATATATATATATATATATATATATATATATATATATGGCTAGAGATGTAGCTCAATGTGAATACTTTGGCTTGTGTTCACTCCACAGTACCAAAACAGCATCAAAAGAGTAAAAAGTTTTGTGAGGCACTCCCCACTTATTGAGATAGAAACTCTTCAAAATATAAGAACAATTCCAGGCACACTCAGCTACTTTCTCTTTGACAAATGGGACAAATATTTTTGCTGAAAGGATAGCCTCTTGAACAGTTGTACTGGGAAAACTGGCTATCTGCACTGCAAAGATTGAACAAACATTCATATTTCTCTCATGTTAAAAAAAATCAAAGGGAATTGAAGTTCTAAATATTGAAATAGTAACACTTAATCTACAGGAAGATAAAATAGGGAAAACTAAAATACAGAGATGTAATCAAAGACTTTCTGAACTGAACCTTGGTTGGACAAAAAATAATAGAAAAAATTTATAAATGGGATCATAGCAAATGAAAAAAGCTTGTGTACAGCAAATGAAACCAACAGCAGAGTGAAGAAACAATATTCAGAATGGAAAAAAAAAATGTTTTGCCAACTTGTCCTCAACCAGAGGATTACTAAGTAGCATGTATAAATAATTCAAAAACTTACAACCCCCAAAATTTAAAAACTTAATTAAAAAACAGACAGCTGGACTGAATAGATACTTCTTAGATGAAGAACTACAAGTAGGAAATAAAATGCATGAAAAATGGTCAACATCATTGGCCTTTTGAAAAATTCAATCAAAGCAACACTAAAATTCTGCCTTATTCTAGATAGAATAGCTAAGATCAGAAAATCAACCAACAATAAATTCTGGTGGGGGATTCTAGGCAAAGAGGAATCATTCTCCTTTGTTGATGAGAGTGTAAGCTGGTACAGCCACTATGGAAATTCTTATTCGAGATTCCTCAAAAAATTAAAAATAGAGGTTCAGTTTGGCCCATTTATGTCCCTTCTAGTTTTCTGAAAGAGTTAAAGTCATTATACCAATTTGACCCATACATACAATGTTTATAACAGCACAATTTATAATAGTCATATCTTGGCAACAATCCATATGCCCATCAACAGATAAATAGATGAAGAAAATGTGGTAGTTATATAAAATTAAGTAATACTCTGACACTAGGATAAACTTCAGTCATTTTTATGCAAATGAATATGATTTAAGACCACAATGTTAAGTGAAATAAATCAGATACACAAGTCTAAATATTACATTGCTTTTCCTGTGTGAGAAACTGAGATTATAAATAAGAACAAAAGTAGAGGCTAGATGTTAGTAAGTGGGAAGAAACTTTCTCCAATAAGAAGGGGAAAAAGAGATGAGGGGATGGGAAAGAGAAGGAAGAGAAAGGATATTTAAAGGAAAAATGAACTGAAGTAAAAAAAAAAATCAGAAATGGTGCTTTTGCAGATGGGAAAGGAAGACAGTTGGAAGGAGAAGAGGGGAAAGGGGCAAAAGAAGGTTAAAGACGTGTGCAAAAGACCCATGATGAATGTGAGTATAATGTTCTGGAAACTTCTTACAAATAAAAAATAAAGTTTTTCTTTTCTTAAAAAGTAAAAATATGGGGGCTGGGGAGATGGCTTAGGAGAATAGGCCCTTCCCTGGCAAGCTCAAGGGTCTGAGTTCAATCCCTAGTTCCACCAAAAAAAGAAAAAAAAAAAAAGTAAAAAGATGTAAAGACTTAATCCTCCATTGATATTAAACCTAACCAACTGCCAAGCACTTTTAATTCACACCACACCGAAACTCAACCACGGATATTTTTCATTCCAGCACCCACCAGACCAGAGGTTTAAACTCTCAAAACAAAGATGAATAAACAAAAACTAAAACAGAAGAAATGTTTTTAACATAACCTACATCACACATTCTTTCAGCTCGGGCACTAGAGCAAGGGGTAGAGAAATCTGAGAACTGGGTCCTGGTGGCTCGGGCTCCCAAATGTCATTGCAGACTAGGGAGAAGGCTACTTGCAGCAGTGTAGCTGTTTAAGAAAAATAAGATTATTACCAGGTACCTTATGAACCCAATTGACTGTATATTCTCCAGAGTAAAGGAACAACTTTTAAGGTATTAGTATATTAAAGTTTGATTTATCACTTGAAATAGATGTCTCCACTAGAATCTATAGAGGGAATAAACTATTTTATATTTCAAAACTCTATTCCCTGCAACTAGTTGAATATGTAAAGCAAATTTCCATCTCAAAAGAGGACTAGAACCATAATAATTACAAAATCTCCGAGCGATAGTTGCCTAATAGAATAATTAGAATATTTTCAAAATACTGACATTATGACATTATGTAGGATTTAAGCCCCAGAAAGTTTGACCCCATTGCTAATAGTTGAGGCCTTGAAATTTGTGTTTTTGAAGTTTTTTACATGATTCTAATAGGAGCAAATTTTGATAACTGTCATTATCCTTTTCCATTACAAATATGTTGCTTTTCAAGTCAAAGTCATTGCTCAAGCCAATATGTAAATCTAACAGACACTTCAGAGTGAACAACTCCACTAAACCAACATCCAAGGAAATTAATTACCTGGAGAAGTATGACAAAATGTTTTTTTCAGAATAATTGTACTTAAAATAATAAAAGCAAAGAATCCTTCAGTATCAACCTATAGCATACATGAGACAATGTGTTTTCACTTACCAGTTTTTTATTCTTTAAATTTCATATTTCTAATTGAATAAATTTATAAGAAAATTGTACTTGCATGTGGACTCCTGGGAATTGCTATGATTTAGGTCTTAAATGGCCCCCGAAGCCATGGGGTTGGGAAGGTGACTATAGACATAGTTATCGATGACCAATTTCAACCACATTGAAAGTCTTGCATCACAGGAAATCCTTCTAGCTCAGCAAAAAGATGTTTAGTAGGCCTACTTGATTATGGCACCACACCAGAATTCTGTTCCTTTTTAAAGCAAAATCCAGGAGTTTTTGACATTCAAGCACTCCAATCTCTAACTTTCACTTGGCTTTCATCCGAACTACTCCACTGGAAAAGCTTTTATCAAGGTCACTAATAGCACCTATCATGCTAAACACAGTGGTCAATTTTCAGCCATCTTATGTGATCTGTCAGTAACATTTGATGTAGTTTAATCAGCTTTCTTTTTGGAACACCTCCTTCTCTTGGCTTCCAGACAGCTAATTTCTTGTGGTCGTTTGGTCATTTCTTCTCATTTCTCTTTTATGTTTCCTTATATTTTTGACTTCTAAAATTAGATGACTCCAAGACTCAGTTCTGAGGTACCTTCTTTTTTCATGATCAATAATAAAATTGTTATGTGTATTTGAGAGAAATAACGAGACATGGAAGAGGTCATAGGGGATATTGAACTTTGTTGAATTAAGAAAATTTTAAACTTATTTAGTGTGATTTTTAACACACTTGGGATTAAATCAAGTACATTTCTACCATTTCTATCTCTCTCATCTATTGCTTGTTCTCCTTTTGAATGAATATGACTTATGCATAATCATAATGAATATGATTTATGATTCCATCTTACCTCATTTGTATGCTTTTTGCTCTGTATATTTATGTTTTTGCTTAGTTTGGTTTTCAGTTATTAATTTCACATATAGCCTGTACCTATTTATTTTACCAAAATCTCCCCCTTTGAATGATATAAACTTCCACATACAACATAAAATTATCCCTCCTAAAGTTTCTCCTCCAATGGTCATACATTTTACTTCCAAATGTTATAAATGCATTATAAATTGAATGAGCTGTAAATTATTTAATGACATTTTACAAATAAAGAAAATCTACTTTGTGCATTTATCTACATATGTGTGTTGTCAGAAACATATTATCACTGAATAAGAGTATGGTTCTGTTGCTATTTCTGCCTTTATTGACATGCATCATGAAATTCTTGAGATTAAAGTTCGACACCTTTCTTTGCCCATGTGGGAAGAAGCATAGTGTGATGGGCACCATATGCACTTGTTAAATGTTAGTTCAACTAATTTTAGAGAAATGAATAAAGAAACACACACACACACACACACACACACACACACTATATTTATGTTTTTAGACTGAAGTCCTCTAGAAGGTACAGTAGGCCTTCAGTTTGCCCTAAATAAATATACCATAATTGTAATAATACAATAATTGTGAGAATAAGTGAAATGAAAATCACATATGAGAAGGCTATTTTTAAATAATGGATATGAAACACATGGGGAGAAAACACTCTCTCAGGCTTTCACAGAGAGCACATTGGCCAAGCAATGGCTGTGACTCATCCACATGGCTGCACTGACAAAGGTTCTACAATCTGAGGTACAGGATCTCAGGATAAATCCTGAGGGCATTTCACTGACCTTCTCAGACCAAAAAGCTACAACTCTTGTTGCACAGGTCCTGCTTTACCTTGGTCTTAACCATCCCAGTAGAAAAGTATGAAGACGAAATATAGGAAGTAAAGCCATGATGTTATGTTGAGCTGTGGGGGACTCAGGTCAATAATTTCTGACATTGCCAGTTAAACAGTAGACTCAATGCTATTATGGGCTACTGCACTCTTTTAGAATATTTTGCTGAGTTTACACACCTATAATATTCAATAACGGAACTTAGAAAAAGTGGGGTATACCGATGAATGTCCATTTTGTATCTGTGTATTCAAAGTGGTTAGGATAGATATATAGTTGCATTCTCTTAATGAATAGAATGATTTGTTCTAATGGTGTTTGTAAATAGGATCACAAGTCCGCATCTTGTACAGCAATTAACCACTAAGAAGAATATATGTAGTGTATTATTTGTTGAAACTGTAAAAAAAAATGGATATGAAAGTAACTCTTCCATACTATGTGTGAGTGTGTCTAAGTTTTGGTTTGTGCAGTATTGGTCAATGTTGGTGTGTGTGTGTGTGTGTGTGTGTGTGTGTGTGTGTGTTAGGGGGTGTTGGCAGGGACAAGGAACAAGCCCTGATCACCAGAAGAAGGAAAGAGCAAAAGTCAGGAAAATGGACTATATATAAAAAGCAAATTTATTTCACAAAGAACATAAAAAATGCATGTGAAATGAGTTTATATTTATAAGTTGTATACAAATCAAAGCTGTCATTATTTCATGAACAAATACATACATTTTTTTTTTCAGAACCGGGGATTAAACTCAGGCCCCTGCGCTTGCCAGGGAAGTGCTTGTTCCACTGAGCCATCTCCCTGGCCCCTACATACATTTTTAAAACAATTGAAATTATGGGCCTATTATTAGTGAATCCTGTTTGTGTGATTTCTAGGAAACTGGAAAATGACATTTGGAGAATTTGATTACCTCTTAAACTTCAAGCTTGTTACTTTTTATTATAATGCATTTATACACCACTACAAAAGTTCTGATTTCAATCTTAAATGACTAAGACTCATGAAAAAATTTCTAAATCTTAGACTGGGCATGGTGGCATGCACCTGTAATCCCAGCGCTTGGGAGGTTGGAAACCAGAGGATCACAAGTCCTATCTGTGAAGTGAGACTTGTAGACCCTGCACTAAATACATAAAAAATTCTAAATCTTTTCACTAAAAACGTTATTTTGATTTGTTTGCTATATTTTATGCAATTGTTTCCTCCATTTCACATATTTTGGCCTTTATTTTAGTCTAATCTTTGAACTTGAGTTTGTCCTCTGTAAGCAAAAGGATCCACCCAGAAAATGAGGGGAACTTAATGTTTATTCTTTTTTTTAAGAAACATTTTGTGACAGTGTAAAACAGTGCCAACCTAGGATTTAAGTTTTGGCTTCAGTAATTTTTCTTTGCTTTACTTATTACAGTATAGAATAAAGGAAGACATTAGTGGTGGGAGAAAGGAGTTGAAAATGAAGTTAGTTCCTTGGAGTGATTGTCTAAAAATCACTTATACTTTAGAATTCTATAGTATTTCTATGCTTATACTTCTTTTATAATATGAAAAGATGTATACATATCTTAAAATAACTTTTAGCACAGACATTATCAGATGTCTTCAACTGTTTCTTACTAAATTAGCCGGATTTTAAGTTGTCCTAGTGGACAGTGTAAATGTAGTATGTATGTATGTATGCGTATTTTAGTGCCTCTAAAAGTAGCCAAATATCTTATTTAGAGCAGTGTTCACTCTGTGAATATACTTTTTCCAAGTGCTATCTTTTGACATTTTTCATGTGTCAAACCTTAGTTTTCTTGTTTTTACATACATACACTGCTGTGTTTTGAATATGTCTTCCAGAACTCATACCGTTTTTACCATATTCACAAATGAACCCTTAAAAAGACAGCTGGGTGAAGCGTAACCAGTGTTATGAATGGATAAATTGTATTAACTCAGGACTAAGTTGCTGATTAAAAGCACAAGTTTAGCTCTCACTTCCCTTCTCTGGATTAGAGATACTGACTTCAGTTGTGCCCTATGATGGTCCATCAAGAAAGCCTTTGCCAAATAGAATCCTTCTGTGTTTAATTGTTCAATTTCTATGGTGGTGGGCCAAATAAACTTTTATTGTTTATAAATGTTGTAATCTATGGTATTTGTTATAGTAGTGGAAAATGGACTGAGACACATTGTACTTTTTTTTTTTTTTCGGAAATGGGGATTGAACTCAGGCCCTTGCACTTTCCAGGGAAGTGCTTATTCCACTGAGCCATCTCCTCGGCTCTTACACATTGTACTTCTTATTCTACCCAATTTTTCACTTTCTTCCTCACATATTTTCCTTATGTTCCACTTTTTTCTTTTTCCATTTCTCCTTCTTTTTACTAGTGTCCTGGATATTTGGAGCAATGTAGTACTCACAGCAATATTAAGCTGAAAATAGAGTCCCTAGATGTCCCACTCTATGCCATATCCCCTATTACTCGCAATATCACTCATCGGAGAGGTACATTTGTTACAATCAATAAACCTACACTGGTCTAGCATTGCCCACATTCCATCATGTGTATTCCCATTTGTTTCTGGTCTACATTCAATAACAAAATTTAGAAACTTACAGTGTTCTTTATCAACCATGATAGCATCAGACAGAATAGTTTAAACACTTTTTCATCTATCCCTACCTTCAACCCTGATAACCACTGATCTTTTTAATATCTACACACTTTTACCATTCTCAGGCAATCATTATAGTATGCTGCTTTTACCTATTGGCTTAACCTAATAATATGCATTTAAGATTTTTTGATGTCTTTTTATTTCTTATTGCCTCATTTCTTATTATTGACAAATAATGTCCCACTATTTGGTTGTACCACTGTTTATCTATTCAGTAATTAAATTTGCCTTTATTGCTTCCAAGTTTTGACAGGTACATCTGCAGTTGGTGTAAAATTGAGAGGGATTTCTTTTTTTAAACTCACTGGCTTCTACACTGAGGTGTGTGTTTGGGGGTTTTCTATTAAGAATGTGTTACATTCTACAAGATGCTTCTTCAGTGTGCTCCAGAGTGGTCATTTGTGTTCCCACCAACCATGTTTCTGTTTCTTGTTGCTTTACATCCTCCCTGGCCTCTGATGTCTACAGTACTTTGTATTTTGGCCATATTAATGGGTCTGCAACAGGATCTGACTGTTTTTGTTATTTGCAATTCTCTAATGGCATATGATGTTTATTATATTTTCGGTTTCAATTATTTGCCATTTGTATTTTTTTGTGATGATCTTTTCAGGTCCTTATTTTTTGTGATGTTGTCTTATTGCTGAATTTCCAGTGTTCATTACATATTTGCAATAAATATTTCTTCAAATGTATCTACTGGAAACACTTCCTCTCAATTGTAGCTTGTCCTCTCATTCCTTTACCAGTATTTTTGCAGAACAACTTTTAATGTTAATGAAGACCAACTTATCAAACATTTCTTTAAGGACTGTTCATTTGATGTTTTTTTATAAGAAATTAACATTAAATTTAGAGTCATAGTTATTTTCTATGAGTTTTACAGTTTTTTCCTTCAAAATTTAGGTCTTCTAGTTTTATATTAAAATATTTAGGTGCTGGGGAGATGGCTTAGTGGAATAAGCACTTCCCTGGCAAGCGCAAGGACTTGAGTTCAATCCATGGTTCCGAAAAAAAAAAATCTTAATTAAAATATTTAAAAGAATGTATTTGTTCAACTTAGGAATTTTTGAGAACATACAAGTCAGTGACCTCATACAAGAATTCTCAAACAGATGGTCTTAAAAATGTTGTGGTATAATTTATTCTTTTACTATGTTACATTCTTTTGAGGAGTAGCAAATTTCTAGGTCTGGATATGAAATGGGCTGACTGATTAATCACTAGATAAAATACACGTGGCTTGTAAAAGCTTCACCTGAATCTGAAAGAAAGATTGACTTAAATGAAGAGGATGGGAGAATATATATCTTGTGAAAACTATGCTAAAGGTGATTTCTTATATTATTAAAATGTCACACTAACTAGATAATATATAAAGCATTACTTGAAATATCAGAACAGAATATTCCATAATTATTAAAATGTTAATGCACCTGTAAGATAAAAACATTTCTCTATGAATATGTATTTAATAATATAGGCTCAAAGGAATAAAGAAAATAATTTTAAAAATTGAAAGGAAATACATACAATCATAAAAGTGTTGAGAAGAGTTCTTTGACACCAATTAATTTAGAAGTAGAGTAAGTCAAAAACAAAACTAGTAAAGATATGCAAAACTTCATTTACATTTTTGGCTTAATTAGCATAAATACACTGATATGCTCACTTACTGTAGAATACATATTTTGCAAATAGTCACTGAACACATTGTTTGAGTACAGGGCATATAGTTAAAATAAAATTGTTTTCAACAGACATATCACAGAGAATAGGGTCAATGTTATTGAGAAGTTCTTAAAAATTAGTTATAAAAAGTAAAGTTAAAATATACACACTAAATTAAATATCAAACATAGAAATAAATTACTGAATTTCAAAATTCTCCTTTGCCAAAGACTAAAATAAAATAAAATGGAAATTACAAAATTAAATTAAATAATGATGTAAAGGGAACATGTAAGGTCTTATAGGATACTATTATAGTCAGCATTTATAGTGGAAAAGATTAAATATAGGACACATAATTTAAGGACTATTTTACAATATTCACCCAAGAGTCAAATGTAAAAGAGTGTGAGAGATCTGTCACACATTAGAGACCCAAAGAATCCAGCTGAGGGCTGGATTCCCATGGCAATGTCTTCCACAAGTCCAATCAAAGACCTAGACCCCATGACAATGCTCTATGAATTCACAGATCTGCACTGGGAACATGCAAAGGTCAGTGGTGGAAGCTAGAAAGTCTGTGCTAGCTGGATGAAGAATCTGTACCAGAAGGTTGAGGGCTTTCCACTGGAGCCAGGAAGAAATGCTCAAGGTAAGGACTAAAGCTCTTCTGAAAAGAGCAGCAGCCATCAGTGAGTGCAAGGTTCTAAGTTCCTCTGACAATGACAACAGCTAAATTCATATCACCCAAGTTCATAACAACCCTCTTGAGGAGAAACAACAGCACACCTTTCTTATCCAGTTTGCCTTTTTGTGCTGTTGGCAATAGGCCTCACGTGGGCCTTCCACAACCAGCTCCATGCTGATTCAGTTCAGCTAAGTTGATCATTAATTAATCCATCAAAGACACTGAAGAGTGTTAAGTAGAGGAAATTATATACAGTACATGTACATACGTACATACTCTGTTTTTTATATTTTATGCATATTGAATAGTGAAAATGTCAGTGAGCTATATATTCATATGAAGAAGTGAGAAAATGTACAATCAATCATTTTTTACAAATGTAGAAGCAAATAAAAAATATAAGGACAAAAAATAAAATTGAAAATTGTGAAGATCTTAAATGTCCTCCTTACAAAAATGACAGGAATATTAGGTGATGAATGTTAATTAGCTGCTTTGATAATTGTATAATATGCAGATATATTGAAACACATGGTACATGCATCAAAACCTTATGAATAATTATTATTTATCTTAAAAAGACCAATGAACCATGAAATAAAAGTCTACAGAACCAGATCTAGCACATGAAAATTCTACTAAAGCTGTTAGCTCTGTGGCAAAGGTAAACTCTTTGATGTTGTTCATGCCTCCACTCAGACCTCCTCACTCATTCCTCAGATTGAATGTCCTTAATGACTCAAAACTGCACTCTTACATGAGAAATTGTCCCTAGATGCTCCAGAAGTTTCATAAATTAGAAGCTGTGTCTTTATTGGTTAAAATAGCCTGTGACCAATGATAGATTATCGCCATGAATCAAAGCAGAATTCACAGTATGGATCAAATGGTGCTTCAAAGTTCTCCCTTAGATCAGTGAGCTTCTCTAGTTTCTAGTTAAAGCTGCATCCTTGTCTAGCTTCCATTTCTGCCCATTCCTATTCTAGTTACCCCCTTTTTACCCTCAGAAAAGAAATAAATTCTTAAGAACCTATGACAATCATTATGACAATAATGACAATCATTATTAAAAATGGCTTAGGAATGGAACACAAATGATGGGGTTCTAGAAGTGACTGTCTGACCATCTGGATGGACAAAGAAAGCTCTATCACTGTTGTAGATGCAGTAATAATTGTCTATGGTTGCTCTGTTATGGCTTAGATCTAGGCTCAAAAGTCTCAGGGCTTCAGAGGTGGGGCTTTTGGAGGGTGATTGGATTATGAGGTGCCATACTCTGTTGATGAGTCTGTAGCTGACTGCACTGTTAGGAGGTGTGGTCTGATTGGAAGGGTACATAGCTCTAGGAACACATTTAGAGGGTAGATCTTCCTGGCTGCCTCTTTATTCTTTCTCTGTTTCCTGACTGGCCTACGATGATCAGCTGTACTCTGTCCTGGCTTTTCACCATGTCATTTCTGCCAGTTTACCAGGGACTGAATCTCGCATAACCATGAGTCATATTAAATCTCCCTTCCTTTAAATTATAGGTGTAAGATATTGTGTCTCAGCTATGGGAAAGCTTACTAATTCTCAGTAACAGTACAATTTAGAAGCCTGATGCCTGTGATAAAGTAATCCGAGTAGCAAGCAGAGGACAAGCCAGTGTAATGTCTTTGGCTTTCCAGAGTTACGGGAAAAATACTTACTGTAGGATTGTACAATTAGGTGACCACTGGAAAGCATTGGTAAAAAAAAAAGAAAGAAAATGAGAAACCCAGACTTAATAATAGGCATTTCAGAGTCAAGTGACATTTTTGGCAGTTTAAGATGTATTTTCCTCCTGCAATGAGGAGGCCCCCAGAACTAAAGATTAATTATGGATGTTTATCATAAAAGTGGCATAAAATCACAGAAGACTGATTTATCAATGTAAATAAGAAATCAAGAATTTTTAAAATTTCATGTTAATTATGCAGACTAATAGGCTTTGTTGTGACATTTTCACACATACACAGAACTCACTTTGACCAGTGTCACTCTTCCTTATCCATCCCTCCTTCTTTTCTTTCCCCTTGCTCTTCTATTACAGTGTCTTTCCTACTTTCATGTCAACATTTTTTTCTACAGAAATCAAATTTTTAATTTCAGTTTATGCTGGAATTATAGTAATGAAATTAATCTTCATTGTATGAGGCTATAGCTGATATAAAATCCATCCATATCTAATATATATCCCTGGATAAGCTTGAATACACATATACAACACCTACATCAATGAAGCAATTACCACAATCAGATAGTGAATATAACTCATAATCCAACTGTCCTTGTGACCTTTGGGAGTCCCTGTCTATCTCTTCCCTTTCCAGGATAAAAAATACTGTCTTTGAATATAAAAATATCATATTAGCATATAGTATAATGGTATTTTATAATAAAATATGACATAATAATTATTTACTTACCAGTAGGATATATTAATCATTAAACCTAAGAGTAGATATGACCTTTCCATGTTTCAAGCCGAAATGAGATGCCTACAATAGGCAATCGGATTAGCAGCAAGAATCAAATAGAATGAATGTTTGTTGGATTGTATAATACTTGTAGTCATAGATTATCAGGAGTATCATAGGAGACTCAGAATGAATTCTGTACAAAATATTGTAAAGCTTCAGGATTCCACTGGCCATTACTGAGTACTCAAGCTGAAGTCTTATTTTCCCTAGAACTATCTTTGACTTTAGCATTCTATACATTGTCATGATCATAATTAGGTATGCATCTTCAGCTCATTATCAGGGACAGTTATTACTGTTGAGAAACATCTGTTATGATTTCTTTCTCATGCACACACTTGCTGTGTTTTAGGGCTGCTAATGAGGATGAAATCAGCCAATTTCTGTGCAAGGTTTTCTGTCCTCTGAAGTTCCTGTGCTCCTCTTGAATCAGCTCCCACATGGTTAATTCCCAGTAGGTTTTCCTTTTCCACACTGCAAGACTGCGGGGACATATGCCAGAGGAAAACTCAAGAATTGAAGATAGTGAATAACCATTTCACATTCTCATGGAATAGACACAGAAACAGAAGTGAAGGAGAGTCTCATTTAACTTTTCATTATCTCATGGAAAAGACAATCAAAACATCCTTTTTTCAGGCTGTGAAATCCTTTTGAGTACCTTGAAGCAATAGCAGCTTTTTTAAATAAGAAGTTATTTTCAAGAGTGTCATATCTCTGTGTGAATAGGTGACATGGGGTTTGTTGTTTTCAGTGTCTTCCAGAGCTCACACTGTTAGACCTTCATCATTGTATTTACCGTGCCTTGTCATAGTGTTACAATATTTTTCCATCTGTGCCCCTAGGTGTGTAATTAAAATTGTTATTGCAACACAAGAAAGAAAGCAGAAGTCACAAAAGTCCCCCACATTTTATTTTATTTTGTTTTACTTAGCTGCAAGTTTCTGACATGAATTTTCATGTTTCAGTTGCTGTTAGATTTTAATTCTTAATCTTTCTTCTACACTATTAGAAGGAAAGACAAGACACAAATAAAGTAGGTTTTTTATTTTGATTGTTTTGTAGCAATGATTTTATATCTCCCACAAATCTAAGCTCTACTTAAAAATATCTCAACTAGCTTGAGTGGCTTCACCCAAAAGACATGCCTACATAGAACTTCAGATTGTGGCCTTATTTTGCAATAGAAACCTTTGTAGATACAAGGTAGCAATTTGAAGATAAGAGCAACTCAAATTAGTGTAGAACCTAAAGCCATAAGTGACTGTTTTTATTCAAGAAAGAGAAGAATACAGTTACACCGGAAAGATGACCATGTTGGAGATGGAGGTAGATATTAATTCTACTGCCAAAAATATAATCAGGAACTACCTGAAACTGGAAGAACAAGGAAATTTCTTATTTTAAACATTTAGAGGAACTGTTAGTCCTGTCAATAACATGCTTTTGGACTTTTGGTCCAGCAGGATAACAGAATGAATTTCTCTGTTTTGTTTTTTTGCTACCCAATTTATGGTCGTTATTATTATTTTTTTTGTCAGACCTATGAAACTAACAAAGATCTTGATGTTGGAAAATGGCGAGGTACTGTAGGAAATATCTAAACATGAAGAAATGATGCAGGATTGGAATACATACAGTACATAATGGAATGGTTTTGAGGCACATAATTGGAAAAGTTTAGATTGGAATAAGTTTTGGTAGAAAGATGGAAATTAAAGGGTATTTTGATATGGGCTCAGAAGAGCAAGGCCCAAACTTCCCCTAACTTAGAGAATGTGAATATTTGTATGAAGATAACGATAATGAAATTTAAAGGCTCATATTCATCTCTGGTGATCTCTCAGAAAAAACAATGAATACATAATAAGAAAAGACTTTTTTGCTGTCTAGTGGGAGAAAATTTGGCTAGTCCATTTTCTACAGTTCTGTGTAACGTAAAATGGGCAAGTTGTGATTCTGAATATTTAGTTGAAATATATACATATTTATTTGTATATGTATATATTTTAGGAGACATGAAGAAAATATGCAGGAAAACTATCTCTGGGTTAGAACACCTAAAAATTATAGGCAAATTAATTATATTTTAAAATCGCTTTTGCAAGCAAGGCTACATCCAGAGTAGCAAGCAAGCTGTAGGCTGGGGCTCCCTTGAGGTGTTGGGCAGTTCATAGAGCCAGGATTGGAAAGAATATGTGGGTACAGGGGAGAAATCGGAGGGTACTGGAAAGCTGAAATACGAACAGCCCTCATTGACAGTAGGTTTACTGAGTAAATGAGGATAAAAAAGTGCTATATTACCATGGAAAGTGCAAAGGTGTTTGTTTCATTACAGATGTAAGAGAACTATAAAAGAGTACAGAAGGAAAGAGAAACAGATAGAACACAGAACTCATATACGTTTTTTAAAGCAAGATAAAATTCCTAGAAATTAAAAATGAGGAATCTGCATTAAATTAATGAAACTGTTGAACATAGGCAGGCCAAGCACTAAGTCTTAATGAGCTTGATGAAAGACCTAAGGAGGTCACACAGACACGAGAAAAGTAAGTATACATTAGGGAGGGATGTAAAAAGTTACATGATCCGGTGGAAAAGTGAAAACTTGCAATTAACTAACATCTAGAAAGAGAGAATTAAAAAAAGGAGAGGTCAAGTTGAAAGAGATAATGACTTAAACTTTATAATAAAAACAGATAAAAGGTATAAATTTTCACAAAAGGACAATGAAAATATGAGATAAAAATTAAACAGAAATTTATACCTAAGTAGATCAAGGACTATTTTATCCACAAAATCATGGAGAAGATTCTCAAAAAAGTCTAAGAAAAGAAACTGAATGCTTTAAAATTAATAAGAATACACTTATATATTAATAAATAGTAAGTATATAAATCAACAGCAGTTATTTCTATCTTGAGTTAAATATATGGAAGCACGATCTCAGTCTAAACTGCAGGTACATCAGGAGGTGGTAATCAGAGTTCAAATGTTCCATGTTTCTTCAACATTCATTAACTTTAAATTGTGTAGAGAGTTAATTTTTTTTTAATGTACAAAGTGTGACATCTAATTTAATGATGAAAAAGAGATAATAGTTTTTGGAACTTAGCTGTGTTCAAAATACTGTTCTAAATGCTTTACATATTTAAATTCATTTAGTTCTCACAGTAGCTTTAAGAGTCCTGTGCTACTGTCACCCTCATTATCAAATAAAGTAATGGAATCACAGAAAGACCAGGTAAGTTTCTGAAAAATCATAGGACTGGTACATATCAGTGCTGGGATTTATACTCATATGGTCTGATACAATAATACATGGTCTTAGCCACCAACCACTATTACATCTTTATAATAAAGAGCCAGGGTAAAAATAACTCCAAAGAAAACATATTCATCAGTCACAGATTCATTCAACAAATTACGTATTGAATGTTTAAACTACTATTTTCTAGGTGTTGAGGAGACCCCAACAAATTGCAACAACAAAAGGAAACAGCAAAGAAAACTATGATTCCAGGAGTTTTATATTTAAATGCAATAATATATAAGTAAAATGAACACGCAATTTAAAGGATAAAACTAAGAGAAAGGATAGAGTTATAATAAACTGTATGCTTCCTAAAAAAGGCACAGACCATTGTAAGGAATCAGAAAGTTTGAAAGCAGGCAAAAATCTACACGAGGTAAATGAGAACTAAAATAGAGTACTTCCGCATCATTATCAGATCATCTACTGATTTGGGGCACAATGACATTAACAGAGATAAAGAGATCTGCTCTATTTTGATAAAGATTCAATTTCTCAGGGTGGTAGCCCAACCTTACTGTTCTACGCACCGCCTAATACAGCTTAAAAGTGTATCGAGTAAAATTGAAGAAAATGAAAGGAGAAACTGAAGAAAATTGATTTTATCACACCTCTCTAACTTATTGATGGATAAAGCATACCAAAAATCAATACGATTATAAAAGATTTGAACAAGGCAATTAACAAGCTTAGTCAAATAGGACATCTAAAGTATGTCACAACTCAATGGCTTCCAAGCATTTATGGAGCATAAAAGAGGCAAGCCCTGAGCTGGATAAAAACTACATACCAGATTTGGATTTTATGGGCACTCTAAACTTAGCACATATGGTAAAAATTATTATTGTTTCAAATATCCTTAAAAATATATTTTAAAAAGTACTATATTAGAGAGCCACATTGCACACAAGTGCTCCGTGTTTTTCTCAGACAATGACTCCTATCCCTCCCCTAGTTCTGTGTTTGGGCAGCTAAATATTTTTTTGACATGAGAATTATGCCACATTAAGCAGCAATTAAGAGTCATCCCAGAGCTAGGAAGAGAACTCGGCCATCTAAGCTCTTACCTGGCAAGCACAAGGTTCTGAGTGGGAACCCTGGGTGATCTGCACAGCCCTGAACTGGGCCTAGGGGTGCACACGTATAATCTTGAACACGTAGCAAGACCCTGAATCAAATAAATAAATAAATAAATAAATAAATAAATTTTTATGAAAGAGTCATCCCATGTGAAAAATGTGTACTTTAATATATTAGAATCACACATAATATGGTAAAATATACTATGCAAACCACCTGGTTTTCAAAAAAGCTTATGGAAATAGCTGAATTATGATCTACAGCCTCATATTCAGAATTATACTTCCATGAAGGAAAACCCTGAGGTAGCCATCCCTTCCTTTCCTTCCTCTTCTTCTCTTGACAACTGCGTGTTCTCTATGTTGAATGTAATAAGATGCACATGTATTAATAACCTCAGATTCATTTATCTCCTGTGGACAAAGTTAAATCCAGCTGCTTCCTCAGAGATCTAAGTTTCTATCATTAAGATCAAACCATACCTCTAAAGCTGAGGGATTTTTGCTAAATGAAACATCATCTTTAATTCTAAATTTGGACATGAAGCTCCAAACTTGAGTCTTTCCCAATGGAGAAGCTCTGATCCATTTCTTAGTCTTTTCCCCTTTGTGGAGAATATGACATAAACTTAACCCAGTTACAAAGTCATGCTGTTGTACTGGTTATCTGTCCTTCTCTTAGGTCCAGTGAGCGTGTCTTGGATGCAAACACAGAAGGGATAAATTTCTCAGAAGACAATTGTCTCTGCCTACATTCCACGTTCTACATCTTGGTTCCACATACTTGACTGGACATAAAGCTGAGGCTATCTTGATTTACAAAATTCAGAATCAGTTTTTGTAGTGTTCAGATGTTTGGCAGCTAGAGTTTGGCTTTCCACTTCTTAGGAGGAGTATTCATCAGAATCTCATTGATGCTGAAAAGGATAGTTAATTTTCCTCAAGGGGCTTAGAAAGTGTTGACCAAAGTACTTAATAGTGTACCAGCCCTTAGGCAAATAAAGATGCAACATGTTTCTGATGGTACCTTGAGAAGCTTCAGCCCTCCACTGTAAGAAAACAATGTCTTGAGTCATTGGTGCCTCTCAAGATTGCACTGTAGCAAGAGATACTATCTTGAACATAAGTACATCGTAAAGAGCGAGGCGATCTTGCCTGAGATGTCCTTCAGACCTGTGATACAGAAATGCATGCTTATCGTTGCTAGCTTTTAGATTTCATGGGTATTTTATAAGTAACATTTTTGCAACAGATATCTAGTTAAAGTAGTGTTGTTCCCATTTCATAAATGTAAATAGTCAGACTCAGGGAATAAGACCCATAGAAGAGGTGGATTGAGAGGTACAGACATTGATATTTTTGACTCAAATGTCATATTTTTAACATCCAACTTAGCTGCTCAAATATTTATTCCTAAACTATTACTTGCAACATGACTACTTTCTCACCTACCGAAATTTTGAGAACATACTTGTGATTTTACATACTTTTCCCTCAAATTAATTTTAATTCTTTTAACATCTAAGTTCTATGTACAGTGATGGACTTTCTTTTTTAGGATTTAAGATGATATAACTTTTTATGCTGGTCACCTGCATAAAGAGTTTCTGTCCAGGCTCTGGTTCCTTTCCTTTGTCCCATCTTAACTTGCGTTACTACAAAAGTACCATGCTGCCTGAGGTTTGAATCTTAAATCATGACAGAGATAAATTTGCAACTGTCAGAGGAGATAAGTTAACTTGAATTTTGGGTGAGAATAACGAATTGAATTGAATCTTAATTCATAGGAGGGCTTGTCATGATCAAAAATGCTGTGGGTGAAGGCACAGAAAAATTACCTACAGTCTTCTGGCATAATTAATAAAAGATATACAAAGGAATCATAGACAAACATTAAGTCAAGAGATTATTTTCTGTCTTCCACTGTGTAAGGTGAACAAGGTCATTATTAATGTATATCTTCTCTTATCCATTCTCAAAGAAGTCCTTCTCCCAGGCGTTTTGTAATGAAGAACTAAAGGAATTGATTGGTAGAGAGAAGCAGAACAGGACAGACAAAAACCTCTCTCTTTGCTGACTATGTTCTCCCTTGTGAGGATTTTTTTTTTGGGGGGGTAACTAATAGGTCAGGATTCAAAGTTTCACAGTCACCCTGCCCCAAACACTCTCCCTCTTGGTTTCCCAGGTACTCTGTTCCCAAACTCTCTCCTCATTGGCCCCACGTAGAGCCAAATCCAAAACCACAGGATAGGTCCACCTGACTCTGACCTGGGCAAGCAACCACGAAGATCTCCTTTGTTAACATTAAAGGTCCTCCACAAACCAGGTAGCCTGCCAAGATCAGCTCTCCCTCAGCTATTCCAGCCTGTGATCACCCTGCCTAAAAGATCCTATAAAATCTCCTGTCCGCTCTATATTCACTGCTGTCTTGGTCCGCTAGACAGCCAGCCTGCTTGATGCCCCCAGTAAATCTTCTACTCGCGTCAGAATGCCTGGTCTGGTCAATTGCACGAGTTCATACTTAACAGTAACAGGATGTGGAAAGCAATTTTGGTTACCAAGAACATTGTCACCCAGGCCATTGGCATGTTCACATAAGGTTCCTGACCAATAGAACTTTGCAGACGGAACTAACTGATTTTGCCATAGGGAGGTTATCCCACATTACCAAATGGGCCTAATGTAATCATGTGAATCTTTATTTATTTATTATTATTGGATACAGGGTCTCACTATGCAGTTCACACTAACAATGATGCTCCCTCTCAGCCTCTCCAGTGCTGGGATTATTACAGGCATGCGACACCACACCTGGCTTTGGGGGCTGGCATGGTGTCTGACACAAGGATCAAACTCAGGTCCTCGCACTTGCCAGGCAGGTGCTTAGATCACCAAGCTATCTCCCAAGCCCTGTGAATCTTTGAATGTTGAAGAAATCACAGGGATGAATTATTTGAAAGAGTAGCACAGGAAGGCTTGGCATAGTCACATTTTCTTCCCTCCATTCCCAACCTGGATTTGGTGTTTGCAGGCTTCGACGGCTGAGGGGCCATAAACCAAGGAAGAGTAATGAGGTTTAGACACAGAAAGAAAAAGAGCTCTGAATGATCACAAGAAGAATAGAAGAACGCCAATCTTCCACAACAAGGAGCTGGATTTTTCAATTACCCAAATAAATTCGGAAGTGAATTCTTTCCCCAATGCTTACGGAGAAAAAAAACATCTGGCTGGCATCTCTTTTTTATCATCTAAAGGCCCAGCTGAGTTCAGCCTGGACATTTCAACTACAGAACCATGAAATAATATGTGTATGATGTTATTTGGCAGCAAGAGAAAACTCATATCAAAGAAAAAGAACTTACATAGATATTAGGGATATACCACAATATATATTCAACAGAGACAGAATGCTGAGCAGAAGGATGTAGAAAGTGATGCTTAAAAAAAATTGGGTGCCCAGCTATGGTGTCCAGGTGGACTACAGAGGTGAGAAAAGTCTTCTATGCTAACCTTAAATGATTGGACAGCACTTCTTTGGATGTTGTCGTTCTTACTTTTCTCTCATTGCTGAGACAAAATACCCAAACCTAGAGTTACAGGAGGAAAGGTTTCTCTAGCTCACAGTTTGTACAGGTTTCAGCCCATAACTGGCTGGCTCCAAGGAGGGCAGCACATGGTGGAGGGAGAATAGCTCCAGCTGGTAGAAGACAGCAAAAGAAACAAGTCAAGGAAGGCAAGTGTCTTTCTGTCTCTTATATTGCATGCAGGCGACCAGCCCTGAGATGGGTGTAGCACTCACACACTTAATCCCAGCCAGATAACACTGAAAGGTGAATTCATTCATTTTTGTACTTTTTTCGTTAGGCAAGTGTATCACCTGTAAGCTTTGCCATATTCTTAGAAGTACCTGTTTTTAGTAGCTCTGTTATCTAAGAAGAAGCTACTGATATCTCAGATAATGTAACAAAGTATCAGATAACTGTGGGACAGATGTTCTTACTAAGTTTATAAGAAACCTCTTATTTCCTTCCCTGTTGCTGGCATTCTTCAAAATATTTCATATATTTACTTTCTTGTTCTAGTGAATGAAGCAGAATGAACATAATTCTTTCCTTTCCATTTTGATATGATGAGGTACATATGTGGGATAGGAGGTTGTGAGATATGTGAATTTAACCTAAATTACAATTTGGATTGATTGGATCTGATGACGACAATTTTGAGATCTTTCTAAAACACAAAGTAAGATAAAAATTTCATAAAATTGATCTGTTTACCTATTGAATGGCTGCTATCTTTTTCATGTAATATGTATTAAAGATAATTTTCCCTTTCGTCAAAACTCTGGAAAACAGAAAACAAGAGTTCTTAATGCATGCAAACGATCTGATCTTATTTTCTAAAGGAAATCATATTAGTGTGAGTCTCCTAAATTCATAAATGGTGCCAACAATTTAAGAGGAATAAATAATATCTTTCTCTTGTTAAGGAGTTTATCTTTTTTCCCCTCTCATTTTCTGTGAATGTAAAGAGTGTTTCTACCACTTTGTACACACTCTGTGCCACAGTTTGGATCTAAAATGTCCCCTAAGCACCTGCATGCTAGCGCCTTTGCCCTACCCTGTGGTCCTGCCCTACTGGGGAAGGCAGAGTTTGGGCCTAGTGTGAGGCCTCAGGTTAGCAAAGGCGTTTCCCCGAGGGCACTGGAGCTTCATCCTTTCCTCTCCCCCATCCCTCCAGGCTGCCACTCAACCACACTCTCCTTCCATGAGGTTTTGCTTTGCCACAGACCCCAAGTCAACAGGCCTAACACACCATGCTATAAAAGCTCCAGTATTATGGGTCAAAATAAGTCCTTCCATTTTTTAAGTTGATTATACTAGGTATTTTCTTATTGTAATTACAATGTTGTGATTGTTAATGTAATGTTATTGTATTTTGTTATCGTTATTTTATGGTAATATAAACATTCTGTTCATAAAGTTCTTTAATTCTATCATTTCTAGATGAGTCCACAGGGGCTCCACCTATGATTGGCACAGAGGTCATTGGGATGGTGCTAAAGCAGCTGTAGGCGGGAGATCAGAGCTGCTCTTCTCAGTGACACAGTGATCCATCACATGCCTGATTCTAACTGATCTATCTCCTTCTGGGACCTATTTCCATCCACTCTCAGCCCTCCATGCTTACACACCCCTAGCAAAATAACTGCCATCTAAATAAACCTAGATCAGTTCCTGAAACACATCAATATGACAGTTTAGCTTTCTCCAGTCACCTGCTATAGTCTTTGAAGGCATAGTGCACCAAAAATCAGATTTAGCGATTACAGATGTTCTCTGAGGCAGTGTGTAGAGGGAAAAGAATGAAAATCTGGTGGACATAGTGAAGGGGAGTAAACGCAGGAGCTCTGAAGGACTACATGGTTAATAGCAGGGCAAATTAGAATTAGGGCTGTGGACCATTAAAGTCAAGAAGCAAATCCATGAAGATCTATGATTTATTACTTTCACTGAGAACAGCGTGGAGGAAGATGATTTATTCTTAGTTTTTATTTGTGATTTGGAATAAAAAAGACTCATGAAGCCACTATAATAAGTTGAAGCATAGTTTTTTTTTTTATTTGTGTGTGTGTGTGTGTGTGTGTGTGTGTGGCCAGCTCAGCCCACCAGGGGGCGGGGCTGGCTGGCATGTGGTGTGGGGGATTGAACCGTGGTCCCTGTGCTTTGCTAAGCTTGTTCTAAGTAGGTGCTTTAGACCACTGAACCATCTCACTAGCCCCTAATTTTTTTTTTTTTTTTTTTTCAGAACCAGGGATTGAACTCAGATCCTTGCACTTGCCAGGGAAGCACTTATTCTTACTGAGCCATCTCTCTGGCCCAAAGCACAGTTTTTATTGTAGAGGAATGACAACAATTTTTAATTGTATTTATTGAATATCAAGCAGAGTGGAAAGTGATTCTGCATTCACTTACGCTGTGCTTCTTGTTTGCTGGTGGAGTTTCCTCACCTGAAATTCTCCTAAATAAGAGTACAGGTGGAATAAGTGCATTTTGTATATTCCACGTGCAAAAGGAAACAATAAATGCAAGCCTGCTGATACTAGAAGGGTGCATTGGGAAGTGAACTATGCTTGATATTTAGCCTCTCTTTTCCTCTCCTGGGTTTGTCTTACTAAGTTGCAGTTTATTCATTTCCACCTCTAAGACTTCTCTATTGCTATCTCTAGTACATTAGCCAACTACATGTGACCCTACTGGTTTTGCTCAGAAATCTTTCAGCATCTTTAACCTTTCAAAACTCAAATATGCTCCTATATATATACAAAGGCAATAAAAACGTGTTTTGAGATAATGTGTCGGAGTGATAAATTTTAACAGTCAGATGAGTTATATTTGACAGTGCTAAAATTATATGTTGACATTAACTAGACACCTGTACAATTTTTGTGTATAAATATTGAACAAGATATATTATAAAAGTGTTCCCATTATAGACTTGCCTAAGAATTAGTTTTTTTTAAAAATTTGTCTTCACAACATATTGACTTGCTGCTCTTTCACAAAAATGAAATTGAGTTCACCATCTGCTTGTTACCAAGTGCTCTCTGTTAGTTATATAGCATGATTAGTATTGATCCTGGGGGAAATAAAACTAAATGTGCTCTTTCTATAGAGTGAATGGGAAATTTATTTTTTAATCTATTGTTGTCAGTTTTTAACAGTGAATAAACCGAGGTCTGTAGACCTGTGTTGTACTTTTTCCCTATTATCCTTTCTCAGTGGAAATGAGTAGCGAATCCTTGACCTCATATGTTCCTCTTATAAGACCTGCCATTCTGGTGATTAATCATTTATTCTAAAAAAATGAAGCCAGGATTTGGCATTACTACTATTGCACTAAAAACAAACAAAAAGTTTGTTTGGCTGAATGCTACAGCATTTTGAAAAGTGTCCATCATTATATTTAAAAGTAACACCATGGGCCACCCAGATAGCTCCTTAGGCAACTACAGGGGACTGGCTTTTGATCCCCACGCCCTGCCTACCCTGCACCTGGGGTATGCAGCAACTGTGAATGAGACTGGGAATGGTGACACTCACCTGTAATCCCAGCGCTTGGGAGGCTGAAAATAAGAGAATCTCTATGAGTCTGATCTATGTAGTGAGACTCTATAAACCCTGTACTGAATACATTAAAATAAAATAAAATGTAAAATCAATGCCAATGTGAGAATCCTGGGTCTCAGATATAGTTATTAAGATTAGAACAAAGGAAAATATACATTTAAAAATAAAAATTTGGACAAATTAATGTATTTCTTTATCATGTGCAAATGTGTTGGATAGTTTTATAAATGTCCATCTGGGAAAATCTTTGTCTTGTTGGCCAAATTTTATACTTTATTAAAGCTTTGAGTCTTTTGAAAGTGCAATGCTTAAGAAATGTACTAATGCTTCAAGACTTTTGTATTTTAATGTTTCGCATTCATGTTGCAGGGGTTTTAAAAATGAAACAGTTTTGCTCAGTTGTTCCTAAATTATAGAATGTTATAGGAAATTGGAAGAGACAGTGCTGTACTGGACAAGTGTGAAGGACCCAGGGAATACTATTAACAGGACAGAACTCTGTGACATCAGCATTCTGATTCCCGCTGCGGACTGGACGCTTGATCACGCCACCCACAAATTTCACTGTTGGAGTCTTAATTCCGGGTATGAAGGGAATGAAGGAAGGGGAAGCCCTTGAGAGACAAGTGAGTCCCCGGGGTGGAGCCCTCATGAATGAGATGCAGAAGTAACTTGGTTCAAGAATGTATTTGGTCCCAAGATTTTGGAAAAGATGGCCACATTTGTTTGAGGAGAGAAGAGCGATGCTTGTCACACAATGTAGAATTTGCAAACTAAAAAAGAATGTTGTCAAACACTTCTATTTATAAGCCACATGGTTTGTAAACCAAAGCATTCGTGACCTGGTTAAAACACCACTGTCTAACGGCACTCACTAGTCTCTCATAAAGAAGTCATAAATAAATAAGTAAACAAATACATAAAATGAAAAAAGAAACTAATAGAAAATAAGTGTTGGTTTGATGCTTTGATTTCCAACTTCTTAGTTCTCAAAACTGTGAGAAATAAGGTTTTGTTGTTTACAATCAACTCAGTCTGTGATCATGTTGTTGCACATTCCTAAGCTTAGTCCTTTTTAGCTGAAGACAAAAGATAGCTAAAAGTTGACTGTAGGGAAAACACAAAAGAGATTACAGTTAGTTGCTCCTCCTTTAGCCTGAGACTACATCCTTTGCTGACCTTGTCATTTCACACTGTTCTAATGACTAACTGTGGGGATATAATGACTGTATTTCATTTTTCTTGTTTGCTTTTTGTTTTTAAAGGAGACTATGGAAATCAGGACAGTAATGATAAATTAAAAAGGTAACCACATGGGAGCAAAATGTTTTCTGAAATTATCTCTGAAGTGCCAGTGTGTGAATCTGTATGAGAATTCCAGGAACCAAGTTCTTCTGTCTTGGTAGAGTACAGAGAAACAGTAGCTTTTTCTGAATTGGGTAACCTAAAAAGTTTGCATAAAAGTGATCATTGTCATTGCCTTTCATCTTTATGATACATGCAATTTCTTTCACCCTTATTTTCTTTATCCCAAAACAAATACAGATAGATAGATAGATAGATAGATAGATAGATAGATAGATAGATAGATAGAGTTGTAGTGAGCAGTGTAACATCTTTTCCATGGTCTCAAACATTCACATTTCATGTTTTTAAAATTCTTTATGACTCTTCAAAATACACTGTTCCAGTCTAAAACTCTGAATTCCTTGGTGACTGATACTCCTTTGCGTCTTTATGTCACCAAGTTGCACATATTCCAGCTATGAGATTATGAACTTACTCTTTTACTTTAAGACTTAACACTCTCTTTCTTAAGATGTCTTTCTCTCCTATTTTGTTTTACCCATTTCTTTGTATTTTAACTTACCTTAAGAAAATCAAGAGGGCCAGCCAGATAGCTCAGTGGAATAAAGCTTCTGCTTAGCAGGTGCAGGGACTGGGTTTCGTTTCCTAGCATGCTGACCCTGCCTCCACAGCCCACTGAGATGGTGACTGAGACTGGGCGTGGTAGTGCCCATCTGTAATCCCAGCACTTGGGAGGCTGAAAACAGGAGAATCAGTGCGAGTCTGATCCATGCACTGAGACCCTGTAGACCCCGTATACATGAAAAAAAAAAAGAAAAGAAAAATCAAGATTTTTATTTTCTAAATATCATTTTCAAATCCAAAAGTGGATACTTTAAAGGATAAATACATTCACTAAACTGTTGCTTTTCTTTTAAAACTAGGTTTTATCCCGGCATCTCTATTAAAGGCGGTGATCATGGTTCAGGGCCAGATACTCAGTAGTGCTGTATCTGCATTCCCAAAGACAGCACATATCTCTTGTATTGGATTAGCTTCCTGAGAAGGGATGGATGCTGTGTACACAACACCTTCCAATTAATTATTAAAATTTAATGTGTAATGTACATATAACAGATTAAAATATATCATGTCCATGAACCCACTTCCCACAACAAATGTAAACATTATGCACTACACTAATGTAATAATAAACTAAAAAAGGCAGTAGCTTAAAAAAAGAGAGGCTGTTTCTCACCTCCAGGGGAATCAATAGGAAATAAATATGTATCTAAAAAAAAAAAAAAAACCAACTCTTTATGCCCTGCCTATTTCTCCATCTCTCAAACCCTGACTCCAAAACAACAAATTTATTAACAACATAGTTTCATCTTTTGCAGAATGTGCTACTGTTGGAAAAGTGGATAGTTTTCGGCTTGACTGTCCTGCACTTAATAATACCTGTGTACAGTTTCTGCACACCTTTTCACAGCTTGGTAGCTTACTTCCTCACAGCATTGAGTAGCCTTTCACTGCATGGGAGTACCACAGTTCACTCCTATAGCTACTCGACAGCACTATGATCTCTTCTATGGGTTAGCCATTATAAATAAGCTTTCTCTAAACATCAACAAAGCTTTTTTGTAAAAAAAAAAACTTGAAATTTTTCTTAAGAAGTTGAAAAGCAGAAATAATCTACTAGTTGTTATTGGAATAATCTTGGTAAGTATTTAAGTTAATGCATTAAACATTGTTGAGGATCCGGTAAAAGCAATTTTAATTGAGTAATCATAGTTTTCGATGATGGGAAACTGATAAAAAAGATATTATTGGTAAAATGAGCTGAAAAGACCACAACATAATTTCTATAGCACCTTACCAATTTCCAAAATACTAGATTCCTCACTGTACTTCAAGAATGTCAAGTCAGGAACACAAAAAAAGAGTGGGAAAATGTTTCATAGTAACAAAGATTAAAGAAATAAGGCAAATAAATGAAATTCATGAGCATAAATTGAGTCTTTGACAGAAAAATGCAAATAGAATACTTTTTTAAGAAATGGAATAGTATTGAAATAATAAAAATAGTAGTATTGATTGTAGGTTATATAATAGTAGTTTCTCAATCCTTAGTATTCTGACTTTGATCACTATAGTTGGGTGAAAGAATGTCTACTTTTGGGAAAGGCATATTGAAGTATCTGAAAATTGAGCAAACCATATATCTAATGTTTAAAATGGATTAGAATACAGGAATATATGTGATTGTGTCTACCTATTCATCCATCTTTCTAGATATATTACATACATATATGTAACTATAGAGACATACATATTATATATATATTATATATGTATATATATTATATATATTATATATATATACAAAAGAAGAGGAGCTAAAAATAAATGTGTGCATCTACAAGTGCAATTTGTGTCTACCTCTGAGAGATATAAAGCACAAGTATGAAAAAAAGTGGAAATTGGATATGAAATCTCAGAATTGTGTCTAGCTTTGGATTTATGTTAATTTATAGAGTTATTTTAAGAGAAGAACAAAAATATTTGAAACTGGAGGAGCCTGAAGGTCTTTGAATACTGTGATGATAGAAACAGAACTCTATCTTTAATTGTAGGAATTTAAATAAAGAAGTTTCTCTGTGCTTTTTATAAAATTGTGCTTTTTACTTACCAATTACTGTTTTATATATCAGCACTCAATAATGTGGTGATTTCATTCAATTTTCAAAGGCTATTTCTTTGAAAATATTCCCTTATGTCTTATAGTACATGCAAAGTGCGTATTCTAAAATGAATCCAATTCAAATTAAATACACAATGATAATCTCACCCTTCAGAGTGACGTGAACCTGGTTGGCATTCTGTCATGTATTACCAACAGGAAAGTGGTTTTATAGTTGAGATGTTTAATTATAGAACATCCAAACTAGAAAGCTCTGACTGTAGGAGAACCAAGCTTACTGAGATCCCCAGGAGATGATGAGGATTTTAGTAAACTTGATCTTCTGCCTGTACCACAGTGTCCTCATCTCTAAAAATAAAATCTCAGCCTGCATTTTCCTACTCTATTCACACATGCTGTTCCATTGATTCATCCTTGCTTCAGACTGCATATTGTCTGCACATCTTGGATCTTTATCCTTATTCTTTGACATCTTTACTGCTTCTCTTTGTTGCTTTCTTATCTCTTAACTAAATTAAAAAAGCCTCCCCTAGGAAGCTTCCCTATGTCAAATCTCATTGGACCATCCTCTACTCCTCCGTGGAGAAGGGGCTTTCTAAACTAAAGTATGAATCAATCACTTAATTTTTGAACCAGGTTAGTTGCTTCTACATCTCTTTCAGAAGGCAATTCACATGCTTGGGTTTACTAGACCTGAGGTGTTTTGATGCTGCTTTAAAATAGTCAGCAACCATATGTTCTCTTCTTGGGAACATTTCTTTCCTTCACTTTTTGATTCTTTCTGTACCTTGCCAGCCTTATTCGTTACAATTATATTGGTGGTTTTGTCAGTTTTCAGAGTCTCTTTTTCTTGGCCAAGCCCAGACACATGACCTAAGACAAACATGATCAGGCTGTTTCTTAGAATTTGGATTTCAGATGGCTGCACTGGACTATAAGAATCTCTCTCTCTCTCTCTCTCTCTCTCTCTCTCTCTCTCCCCTTTGTAGTCATCTTCTCTCCTTGTATCTGCTTTTACTCTTAGTTGGGTAATCTTTTGTTTGTACACTTCAAATAGCTACTTTTTGGATGCTTCCCAAACTCTTCCACTCTGTGACAGAGACACTGCACTGGTTCTTTCAAACTCTTCCACTCTGTGATAGACACTGCATTTGCTCTTTCAATGCACTTAAAGCTCTGCATCATATTTCCAAATAAATATATAGCATTCTCTAGCATATTGCCTGTTTGAAAGCAGACAGTCATGGAAATGTGAAATGAAGGTACATAAAAAGACATGAACTCAGCAGCGAGTCAAAAACAATAGAAGAATGAAGAAATAATTCCATAGAGAGAAACACTGTAGTAACGAATGCTACTAACTGCTGTAAACTCTAGTTATAAAAAGATAGGCTGCTACTAGAGACATTCGATATGGCAGTCATTAGTATCATTCATTAAATATCTCAGGCTGTCTCCCCACCAGGCATGGAAAAGCCTTGCACATTTTATGCACTTGGTAGTTTTTTTTGGAGTTGTGAACAGAAATTGTTTAGTTTTTTTCTAGGCCAGAGCATTTTGTTGTTGACAAGGGGCCTCCGTCCTGGTACTGGTAATGCAGTGTTAGAGAAAGAGGACTCCCCATGGGCCTGGGTAACTTGAGTGCTACAGCAGAGAAAGAGACTGCTGTTTGAAGACAGATTTTGGAATTTGTTAGCACAGCAGGCCTAACCTGTCTTGGCTTCCTCTGATGAAAAATCAAGCGAACAGAAACAACATGGAATGGTCAATTGAAAGAGACAGAGAAGGAGAAATGATCTATATCCAGTTCTTGTTTAAGTTAGGTTGCTTCATCATTAATCCAAATTAATGGATCTTATTATAATTATATCCTGCTGTGCTGCAAAATTATCTCTTCTTTGCCCCATTAAGAATCTCTTTACCTCCTTGCAGCTAGAAAGGCCATAGGTACCAACATTCATGGCTCTGAGCCTGTCCTGCCAATTATAAAAAGAAGTCATTTCAAGACAGACTGTGTATACAAATGGAACCATGTTTTTCAGGGGGGAAAGGCAGAAAGGCTTGGGTTCTGGGGAGCTGAGGTGAATAAGGAAGGTGAGAGAAAAACATGAGTGATGTCACACGCATGTCTCAGCCACTCCCAGGAATAAGGCCACTAGAATGTTGAGAGAGCATCAGAGAAGACAGTAAATGGTGAATTTGGCACTTCTCTCAACAAGGAACTGAGCAAGGCACTTCATGACAGGAGCTTGTAAGATACAGTTCTTATCTCTCCATAATCATATCACATAAGCAGCTTTATAAAGCTTTAATAGCAAGCCTTCTCTTTTACAAAAGGGTGGTAAAGTGCTATGAATGACATGTGTAGTATACAAAGAACTGCAGACATTCAATTAATGTTTGAATAAATACAACGTCTGAAAAGTAAATCAATGCCTTAAAGCAGGATTGTCCAGCATTAAGTAGTCCCAAATACAACAGATAAATGTAGATAAATGCAGCAATTATGCGATGCACTGATTTTTTCAAATTCTTTGTGTTTCTAAATAAGCACAACAAAGCCACCTGATTACAGTGAGCAGATTATGAAAAAGTGGAAGACCGCTGCTGCATCTGGGGGCTGTAATTAGATCTCCTGGTTTATTTCCAATCAGGCACTTTTGTGTCGGTGGTTTGAATAATACAATTGCAAAATTAAAGTAGTTATGCTTAAAGTTGTATCAAAGTATCACTCAAAGAAAATGAAATATTACTTAATATTGATGCACACTCATTTTAATAAACACTGTGTTAGAAACATTATGTATTATCAGTGTTGCTGTTGATTGATTCATAACCTTAATCTCATATTATCCCTTGTTATTCAGCTGGCAATCCCCACCACAAGAGGGCAGGGGGTGGATGCTAATGACGTGTCTTGTCTCGTCCCCGATAATCTCCTTCTAGTGATTCTCAGAGTAAGCCTCAGGGTGATATCATTAGATGTTTCTCTTATCACAGATACAATACCTAATCTCATTTCCTTCTAAAATACTGGGCTATGTTCGCCTATATTTTCCCCCTTGTTTGTTCCTCTGTGTGTGTGTGTGTGTGTGTGTGTGTGTGTGTGTGTGTATACACATGTGTGTGAAAGAGTATGATAGAGGCTTTCTAAGAATAAATCATGCTTTTCATATTGCAGCAAATACAAGATACTAGGAAAACAATGTAAACAAGGATACTACTTACTGATTCTCTTACAAAGAAAAAATAAAAAGAAATTAAAAAGGGAATGTTTCAGATTTTCAACAAATTTATTATTGGAACTAGTGAGTGTTTCCCTCCAATTTGAGAGGAAATAAAACTAATTGCCCCAAACCTTTCGGTTAGAAGATTCCAATCTATCCTAAACATATGTGTAAAAATTAGAAATAAATTTTAAATTGTCATGTAACAAAACAAAAAGTATAAATAAATATGCATGCTATTATAAATATGTATTTATGTATAGATACATATTTATTTGTTTGTTACTTGTATTAATAACACAGTGACACTTCACTTTAAAACTAGGGGTATTGTATTTTAGCACCAATATTTAAATTTGTTCCTCAAACTTATTTTTTACTGGCTGATCTTTATATAGAATCCTGGTGTAAGCTGACTACTTCATAAAGTTTGATTTAGAGTTCCGTGAATTCTGGAACTTGAGAATATTCATCACAAGTTGGATTTATTGTTTTCTGAATAATAATTGTTCTTGCCAAGCATGACCTTGGTTCAGAAGACAAATGCGATTACGGTAGCTAGAACCTGAGTGATTCTTTGCTTTTACCCTTTTGCTCCAAGATGAGCAGGCAGCACATATTCTGTGGGAAATGTTGAGTATTTGTGATGTGACTATGTGAGTATTTTTCCAGATCTTAAACGTAGAACGTATTTTTGAGCAGTGCATTTGAAAGCTGGTCTGTGGGACTCGCTCTCTTTTCCAATCTTACCCATGTGTTGTCACTCAGCGAACAAGTGAGCACAAGGCTATGCTGTTCTTCAGCTCTGCTCTTCCGTGTGGGTAGATTACTGGAGCCTGTCCAATCTGCATGCGCTGCTTTTACAAAAGCAACAGAAAGCCGGTCCGCCATCCTTCCTTCTACACTGCCGATGGAGGCTGGTGAGATCTGCTATAAAAATCTTATTGCAAGTATTAAAGTTGCTTTGATAATTATGGAGAGGCACAAATAATGGTTTATTATTCTACTTGAGCTTTGAATAAACTTATAGGAATTTATGTTCTGACAAACTTGGAAAATAACAATTGTCCTTATAATTGTTAAAGTATTTTAAAATTTATTATCAACTATGTCCTGAAACAGCGAAAAGCTCTTTATATTGTGCTTTATTATTTGCCCATATTACCTGTGAAGAAATAGAGAAACATTTCTATCGTGCCAAAATTTTGTTTGCAAAAGTTAAATTCTGATGCCAGTCTCATTTTGTTCAATAAAACAGATGTTAGGGCCAAATCTGTCTTCACTAGAACAGGGAGTAACTTGGGAGGTATTTGGTCAGGGACAAGCAACAGATGTTCTATATAAACCTATAAACACCATCTATCCCATAGGCTAAGTGCAATGGTATTAGAAGAAAAAAGGACCCTCTAGGAAGAGAGAACAACAGGTACCAACTTAAGGAAATGACAGTGGCAGCTGTGTTTGGGGACAACTAAGCAGCTCAGCTTTACTGCAGCAAGGCTTTTGTGTAAGGTAAGGCTGGAAGATGAGGCTGAAGGTCATTTGCTCTTATGTTAAGAATTTCTGACGTTATCTTCCAGGCACTGATGGTGAATGTTTTAGAGCTTTCACTGAAACCAGCATCCCACTGTGGCACACGTGCAACTGATTCACCATCACCCTTCCAGGCTGTGTGTGTGTGTGTGTGTGTGTGTGCCGGGGAGATCGAGGACTCAGGAGTTTACAATGAGAAGTGTGCTCACATGGTGAATGCTTAAATAAAAAATTACTGTTCCAGGAAAGGTTGCATTTCCACTAATTACCCTCAAAATACTCCACTAGCCTCGAACACACTTAGCCCATTATTCTTGCCACTTTCTGAAGCAGTTCTGGAAGTCCTCTTTGGTGAGTGTCTAGGGGTAGCATGGTAAATGTTTTAAAAAGATGCTTTATAGGGGCTTGTAATGCTTATGTTATTTTTAGCAGCATTTCTATTGATTGATTTTAATTTTATGAGTTTTATATTATTAAACAATACATGTTTAGGAAAATCAAATATCAAAATATGTTTCTAATACGCAATTAATGTGCAGAATAAACATCAACATTTTCAATATGAAGTGTTGAACTGCTTATGACATTTTTATAACTAAGAAATAACAACAGAAATAAATTCCTATTGAAGTACAGTGACAATACACACAGAACTCTGTCACAGAAATAACTTTTGGCTCCATTATCACACCTGAGGCATTCTACACACATGACAACGGCATGTTCCATGCACATGTTGCTTGCACCGACGGCATGTATGTTCAGCATTCTTTCCTATTTGACAGGCCAGACTTGTCACTTCTCTTGTTTTTCTCTTTTGTCAGAGCTTCCTATTATATTACACAATGTGTACTTAGCAGGAAAATAAAGTATCAACAAAACAGAATATCAAATAGGAACTGTTGAGAATAAGCGTTAAAATTTTCTGTATCACCTGTTTGTTTGCGTACTAAATTTAAAAATCAACAACAGAAATAAAGTCCTATGTGAACTACAGTGAGAATGCAAATATAACTCTACCTCAAACATAACCTTTATTTCAATTATCACACCTAGGATAGTTTTCACACATAAGAAAAGCAAGTCCCCCACACAAGTCTTGCTTACACAGATAGCATAGTGTTTTGCTTCCTTGCCTTCTTTGGCAGGGCATATGTGACATCTTGTTGGTGTTCTCATTTTCTTAAGGGTTTCTAGTGATGGTTGGTCTGTGTGTTTACTACTCCAGAATTCTTTTGCAGAGTACTTTGGGAAGATGTACAGTTTTCTTCCTCTTTTGTAATTGATCATTTATCAGTTCCAGTCTTGATCTCCTGAGAAAATTTCTCCATGATATTTTATGTTTCTCATTTTCTTTGTAAACTATCAACTATTTATGCCTGACATGTTTAGGATCCAGTAAAACATTTGCAATGCTTTGTGTTTTGAGTGACAATGTAGTAGCAGCAGAACTCCTTAACAATCTCTTCTACATTTCATTTTATTACAAAATACGACTGTTTTTGGCTTCGTTTATATTGAAGATTCACGATCAATTATGTTGTTTTTAAGTTTACTGGTGCAATTTAGATACACATAATGATAATATTCTTTATAGGGAATTTGTGCCTGTATGTATCTTTTTTTTATTTTTATTTTTTTGTATTTTAGGGAAGGGTCTACAGGGTGTTCAGGGTCTCACTACTAGATCAGACTCCTAGTGATCCGCCTGTTTACAGCCTCCCAAGAGCTGGGATTACAGACGTGTGCCACCATGCCCAGTCCCAGTTGCTATCTCATCATGCTCTTGGGGGCAGGACTGGCACAGCAGGCCCAGGGATCCAACCCCAGCCTGTGCACCTGCTTGCAGGCACTTTAATCTGATGAACTATTTGGTCATTCCAATATTACAAATTTTGTTTGTTTGTGGTACCAGGGACTAAACTCAGGACTTTGCGCTTGCCAGGCAGGCATTTACACCACTGAACTATCTCCCTGACTGAATCTTAACTCCTCTTTTTTTCTCAATCTCTTCCCCTCCCTTCAACCTCTCTTCTCCTCCTTATTTACAAAGCTTTGTTTCTATTTTATCCTTTTCTGTCATCAAAATTTTTCTTTTCCCTTCAGGGTCTCACTATGTAGCACCAGCTGAACTTGAACTCACAGGCTTTTCCCATCTCAGCCTCCCCCAAAACCCCAAGTGCTAGGATTACAGGGGTGCACTACGATAACCTGCATCACTATCAACATCATGGACTAATTTTGACAGTGTCAAAACTACTAATACTAATTTGCTTTTCTTTACCATAATGTAATCTAGGTTAATCTGAAACTCACAGTGTAGCACAGGCTGACCTTAAGCTCAGAATCCTCCTGTCTCTGCCCCTCCTTCAGGACTTCCAGGCTTACAGATGTATACCACCACCCCGGCTTGCCTTCACTATTTATTTTTATTTTATTTATTTATTTATTTTTTGGTGGAACCGGGGATTGAACTCAGGTCCTTGCGCTTGCCAGGGAAGTGCTTATTCCACTGAGCCATCTCCCCGGCCCCTATTCACTATTACTCCTGTCTTCATGGTGTAAAGTTGATACTATCAATACTACTTAGTGTTTGTCACCAGATAGAAGGCCAGTGTTACATTTTTCTTAAATTCAAAGACTGTACCATACATTTCTCTATGGTGTACCTGTGACTATTTTTTTAAAGAATCTCAGCTTTGTTCTGATGTATAAATCATGTTTTTTTAGTACATATAGCAACAGTGGATAACTTGTGAACCAATTGATGAATGTGAGACTTGGTATGTTTTGAAGGTACAAGTCTGTTGACAACATCATATGATTACTGTACAAATGAAGACTGGCTGGTAGCTGAGTTTCAAGATAAATTTCCAAGTTAAAAGTGGAAAATATCTTCACATCAGTAAAAGCATATATTTTATACCATATTTGAAAGTTTTATTTGGCATACATTGAAAGCCTCAACAACCGCAAAATGCTGCAAGATGTTTATTAACTATCATTATTTGGAGAGTGTATAAATTACATGACAGTTTTAAACAAAGCTTTCAACAAATGAATAAATAAAATTCAAATTGTCAGATTGTTTTTATTTGTAGGCAGGTCTTTCTGTCTTCAAAACATAAGCCACCATTATGAAAAAAAAAACCTATCTTGTTAGTGTCATTATTGTTCTAAAAATCTCAACACCACATCTGACACTTTTCCATAAATCTTTTAGATTCTGACAATTAGAATGCTAAAAGTCCTTCCATGAAGGCTTTCAGTTCAGATATTGAGGTGTCGTGATAAATATATTTTTTAGCATTACTACTTGCCTATCTAGAATGTTTTATTGTTAATGTATTTCAAAAGACCTAGTAGCATATTGTCCATTACAAATAACTTCCAACATTGAATCACTGTTGGCATTCTGCCCAATGGGATGCACCCCTGGTAAGAACTTAATAATTTTTTTCTGGCCTAGTTCTAATGTTGGCTCATTCACATACACATGATCATTTTGTCAAATATTTACCTACATTACAGCTCTTACCTCATCAGAATCAAAATCTTCATTCTGTACTCTGTCATATCTTGCTAGCTTCTTTGGCTTACATGATCCAAGCCATCATTTCTAGCTAACCTGATAACTTACTTTCAAACTCCTTTCAAAGTTGTAAATGTGCAATTTCATGGGACATTGTACTGAATTGGGCTAATTCTACAAGAAAAATAAAAAGAGAACATATAATACAAATTACAAATACACAAAAATGTAATGCAATGTATAATGTGGGTGAAATTCACCCATTTATACTTTAATACACAGACATGGACCTTTCTGGTTGCTATACCAAGTGGGTGAACACAGAGATTGTTTCCTGTATACTTGCAGAATATCTATGGAGATACACAGCCAGGTACCATTATGCTTAGTTACATATTTTCATTATGCAATTAAAAAAATATGATCTGGGTGTGTTTTACCCACCCTACTGCTTCCATCATTTAAAAAAAAAAATATCAGTGAGTGCTGCTACCCAGTACCACATGATGGAAAGGTAGGTTTATAAAACCACTACATGTCTTCATTCATCTTACTTACCTTACAGCCTCTGGCTCTTCCCTGTAGTCAAAATGATCACAAAAGGAAAATGCTTTGACCTGATTTAGGATATTAAGGCTGCTACAAAATGCAAGTAGAGAATTCTAGAACCACTTCAGAAACAAGCAAGAATAAATGTGATCAAAGCCAGCGGGAGTGTTTTGAGGATTATTAATGGCATTGTGTATTTTGCTATAATGATTTTTTTAAAGACATAAATATTCACCATATTTTCCAATCATACCCTGTAAATCCCATAGCAATAGAGTTTGAACAAGTTTTTGGAAAAATTATTTAGTAGCAGTGAGCCAGGATTCTAAAGAACTGGTGGCAGAGATAGTGGGAAAAAAATGTGTCGGCAGTTTCTAATGTAATATGCACCTTTTGCAAGTCAGAATGCTTCAGTTACTCCAAGTTTTCTATCCATTTTTATTTGAAGCAAGTATTTAAAATTCAGAAGCTCATGCTATTTCTAAATCAGTACAAATTTTTGAAAAAATTCTACACTTTGCTATAAAAATTTTTCTCTGCAAAGAAAATTAGCATCAGTTATACCAGTAAAAATGTTTTAATAAATGTGACTAAATATTTGATTTAAAATATTAAATCCCACATAGAGCTTAAGATTTCGGAAACTTCCTTAGAAATTCATAGAGTTTTAGCTCAAAGTTACATTTACAAATAGTTCAAAATTGGGCTAATATCTTATACAGATAATATGTGTATTTTGTTTATTGTGATGTTAGAATGGCTTAACTTCTACTAGAAATTATTATTGGGGTTCCAGGTCCAAATTTATGATAAAGCCATATTGTTGGGAAAATGTGCAACTGAAAATGATACCATTGTACTAAGTGCAGAAAGTGTAAGTTCTGAATCACTGTAGTAGGTGTTTATGTTTTGTGTTTTTATTTAGTACACTCAATGCCCTAGCATTGCAAATACTATAAATTCTATTTTATTAAAAAGTCAATTAAATTCCAAAGGGGTCACAAATATTTCCAAGCTTACTCAGACAGTCAGGAATGAAATTGAGATACTATTCCTTTTAATATGGTGTGGATTACCCACTCCCTTGTTAAGCAATAGGAGGGCAAGTTGGTACACTAGGCTGATTCACACTCTGTGGAGGTGTGGTGTCCAAGTAAAACTGTGGCTTTTCTCAGAGAAATTCACAAGTGAAAACTCCCTGGATGAGTGGTGACCTGGAGTCAAAAGAAGCCACAGCGCATGGAGTCTGCTAACCAAATGTGTATTTATTAGAATTTTCACCCTTTTCATAAGAATTACCATGACCAGACCAAAAGGTAGCCTGCAAGCATTTCTTGTAAATAGGTTGGCATATTGAGGAAATGAGCCTATGAAAAATCATGACAAGAAGATCAACAGTTTTAGAGTATGCAATAATACCCAGCTCCTAGCAATGCAATGAATTAGGTGCTTATTCTATTTTAATTGTTTATAAGTACCCCTTTGCAGTATATAATGATGGTATTTTCCACAAGATGTCAGTAAACTTACATAGCACATCTTGTTTGCTTCATCGCCATCATGTCCTCTACCTTCCCTCTTCCTCCATCTCTTGGTTTCTTTTCCTCTTACATAAGTTTATCTTAAGTAGCTAATCTTTTCCTTTGTTCTAAATTTATATGTTTAGTTTCCAATTTAAGAGAAACCATATGAAGTTTGCATTTGTGCATCTGGTTTATTTCATTTAACACTTGTCCCAAAGTACAACCATTTTCCTATAAAAGACTCAAATTTATTCTTTTTATGACAATTAGTACTTTTGGTAGCTAACCCAACCTAATAACACCTTATTGTAAAGCACAATTGTACAGTTTATTACAGAAGTTTTTGCTCTAATTTCAATTCCATACGTGCAAACATGAATGAATTTTAATGAGATAATTTAGAGCTATTTTTTAAATAAAAAGATCACTGAGATATGAATATAAAATAATTAATGTAAAATTTACTATACAAATACAGCCTAGAAAAATGAAAGAAAAGACTAATGAGGGAGAAATTTTTCTACTGCATAGAAATATCTTAAAGTTTCCAGAAATATGACATTGTTCAGATAAATAAATCATTGAACCATTATATGGGTGATAAAGGTGAGATTTTAAACTTATATAGAAAGATGGCTGTGGTGAAACAAATGTCAAATAAAAGTAGAAATTTATCCTATACTAAAATACATATAAATAAATAATAGTCTACATTGGAAATAATAGTCTACACTGGAAAATAAATTTGGCTTACTGAGAAATAATATAAGAGAACAGTATTGATAATTCTTTGTTCACTAAGATTGACTGGGAGGTATAAAAGCATAAATACCAATATATGTCATCAATATTATAAGATATACGTAGTTCAAAATGTAAGTCTTCCCCACATTCATAAGAAGTAAAGGATTAAAATTTGTATGATTAAAAAGGGATCTTAACATCAATCCATACAAATGTAGTTGAAGTGGTGATGAATAGGCAAATCATAGGCTAAAGATGAAAAGCCTATAGACATAAAAATTGTTAATTTTATAAGTGATTGTAGAAATGCATTTAAAAGTGCAAATGAAAAGCATTTTCATCATCAGTCATAAGAAGGGAAGCAAATGAAACAGCGATATTGCGGTGTTAGAAAATCTGTGGAAAGTGGGGTAATCTCAGGTACTGTTGGAATTTGGTACCACCCGTTGAAGGGCAGAACTACTAAATTTTTGTAAAGCTGCAGGTTGGTTAACTTTGAAGTTGTGCTGGGAGTAACTTTGATAAATACTATTATAGAATTAAAATATATGATGTTAATATAAAATGAGAATATTCACTGCGGTATATGTTCTAGCAGAAAGTACCAATCGAAGATAATTTGCATGTAAAGAAATACAGGAAAGTGTTTAATCTTTGGTTCATCTAAAGTAATTAAAATTGACCTCAGTGGCAAGCATCAGGAAACACACACACACACACACGCACACACATAAAAAAACAAATTAAATTACCTGATACAAGATGGATGTGGACTTTTTTTCTCACGTGAATGTAAGTGTGTGCAAGTGTGTGCCATCTCAGCTTAAGGAACTCCTCGGAATACAGATAGCACCCATTTCACTTTCCACCATCAATATGATGTGACTTCCCTTCATTCTCATGGTCCAGCTTGGAAGTAACCACACTCAAAATGTAGAATGAAGCAATACGTGATGAGAATCTCTTAATGAGAAACTTAACATCTCTAGGAAGATACATCTGCTTACATCTAGATTTCTAGAAGTTAGTTTCTTGGTCAAGCTTAATATAGTATCTATTCGTTTTATTCTTAATGGTTATTTGACCACCTAAGGATTATAGTATTTCTCACAAAGTTATGAAAGTACATATGCTGGAACACTAACAGTCTCTGCCAAACACACTGTAAATATGTAGCCATGTATGTAACTCTTAAAAGAATGATTTTAAAATATAATTGGGGTCCAGGGAGATAGCGCAATAGAATAAGCACTTGCCTGGTGGCCATAAGATCCTGAGTTCAATCTCCAGTTCTGCAAAAAATATATAATATAATTGGGTTTAAAAATTATATTGGGTTAATAAATATTTAGATATTTATATCATGACTGGTCTGTGACTTAGTTTTTTTAATTAATAAAGTTGTAATAGTAAAGTACTTATAAAGTTGTCTTAAATAGGAATTAAGTGGAAATGATTCAAGATATATGTTCATCATTACTGTCATGGTTGTCTAAAATACTAATACTTCAGGTTTTCAATATTCATAGTTTGGCACAGTGGAGTAACCACTAGGTCAGAGAACAATAGAGTTTTACCTCTTATTCTAATTATTTAGAATATGTAAGGACAAATTATACAACTTCTCCAAGTAGCAGATTTCTCCTTTGTCCAAGTGTGATATAAAAAGTGGTTGAGTGTTAGGACACTGTTCAAGTTCAAAGTTTTCCCTCAGTAGATCGTCCAATTCTGTAACTTAGAGAGGTGAAAGAGATCCTACAAGGCCTTTGTTTCTTCTTCTGTAAAGTGAAGATATAAGCTGAAAATCTAGTGTTTTGAAGAATTATATTTAATAAAGTATATCTAATAATAAACATTTAGACTCTTGATGCACTTATAACAATTAAAAATGCAAAATTGGTAACTTATTTTACATAATATGGAACTTCTACTCAGTTTGGATATCTTCATTTAATAGAGAAAACAGAATTCAGAAAAAATATACTCTAAATCAAGAGGTGGTTGAATAAAATCAGTAAAATAACATACTTGGAGTGGTAGATGAAAACACTCCTTTTGGGGACTGTGTATATCAATAGCTCTTTTTAGAAGAGGTACTATGTTTTTAATAGCAGTATAACTATGTTTTATAAAAACCCTTGGTGGACAATCATAGTGTCTTTTTCTCTCTTCCACAAATGTAGCTTGAAATTCTGCATTTGATATAATGGCTCTAGGCAAGGGAAGTGCATCTCTGATCCTTGAGGCTTGTGGTGCATCCATCTGTCCCTAGAGAAGCTGGGATCAGAGCTAAGCAAGGCCCACAAAAGGCAAGGACTGAATGGCAAAGTTGGCACTGCTTATTAAGCACTGCATCAAGAGAGTACTTAGGGAGACCTCTTATTTCCTGACAGGCAGCTGTGCAGGACACAACCGGCAGTTCCTGGGGAGATGTAGGAAAATACATTTAAAAGAGACAGGAAGAAAGGTCGTACAAAAAGAGGACTTTGCAAACTTGTGCTCATACAAGCAGCTCTTCATAAAGTTAAGGAGATGGAGCCTTGTAAATGTTATTTAATTGCAATTACACAGAAAATAAGTTGAGGGGCTGGTGAGATGGCTCAGTGGTCTAAAGCACCTACTTAGAACAAGCTTAGCAAAGCACATGGACCTCAGTTCAATCCCCCAGCACCACATGCCAGTCAGCCCCGCCCCCTGGTGGGCTCAGCTGGCCACACACAAACACACACACACAATATAAATAAATAAATAAATAAATAAATAAATAAATAAAAATTTAAAAAAGAAAATAAGTTGAAGTCAGCATTTAAGTTCAAATTACCCTGCTCAAGGTTTTCCAGACTGTCTCTGCATAAACTTACAATTTTGTCAATTACCCATAGGTGCTTGCTAACTGAATAATTAGGAAATGTGTCCTTTAAAACTCATATTAGGAGTTTACCAGACTAAAGATAAGCTTGTGATATACAAGCTATTCATAATATCAATAAAATAACATTGATAAAACTTAAAAATCTTTTTTTTTGTTACCCAGGATCTAGCTCAAAACTCTGCACTTGCCAGGCAAACACTTATGCCACTGCGCTATCTCCCTGGATGAAACTTTTAAATATATATTTATCTCAACAGAATTCTTCTGATGATTTTACTGATAATAATTTTAAATTGATGAAAAATTTCCCCATTCCTTCATTTTTATGTTCATCAAATAGACAGCATGACTGAGGATGATATCAGTGGAATTTTAAGAAGTCTTACTATTCAAAAATCCATATGAGAGAGTTTCATTTGATAACAGTTTAAGAAAACTCAAATATATACAAAAGTGTGAAAATAAATGTACATTAAGTCTTAGCAAACTAAAGATATAAGGGTAAAATTTCAGTTATATTTTAAATAAAGTTCCAAATTTAAAGTAGTGAAAGCCAGTAAAAATAATACCATTACACTGAAGACTTTGTTTTAAGGTTTATTGAAAGGATACTTATATGTTATTATCTGCTGGTTTAACAATAAAAGGACATTACCACTTAAATGTTGAATAAATGATGTTTTAATTTCTTTACACAAATGGTGTTTGACCTTTTTTCATGTGTTGTCTCTTTTTTCTTGACAGTTTTCAGTACTGTTTTGATTGCATAATTAGTGGTATAGTTGTTTATTTTAAAATGATTTGTATTTCAGAATATCCTGACAATCATTATTATTGAAAAAAAAAAGGAGCACTTCCACAATGAACTGTTAAGTGCTATTGTAGATTAAGGAGCTATACGGGTAGATAAATGAATGTGTCACATATATAATTGCCAGGCAAAGTGGTTACACTCTTAGCTATTTTCATCTGTTTGCTAATGCAGTGCTCCATTCCAAAATGATAAATCATCGTTTGTTAAGAAGTAGGTATTCCTTCACTAGCTGAGGAATATGCTTTCCACTTTTGGTATAAGACTGTTGGAGGGTTTCAATGAAAAAACAGGCGAGAGGCCTTTTCTCCTGTGATCCAGGCTCCTGGCCGGCGAATTGTAATTATTCATGGGTCAGACTAGTTTGAAGAGAAGGAATTTTAAGCTTCAGATAAGGCATAGACACAGCTGAATACTAGAACCCTGGCAAAAGCGACTCCTGAGGTAACAGGAGCTGAAATCTGTGTGAAATGTGCGAAGAAAGTGTTTTAAGTGCAGGTCACCTCTAAATTGCAGGCTACTGCTTTTAAACTGTGTCTACAGGGAGCCTCTGATTTTAGTGTTTAAACGAAAGGCTTTTCTTTCATTTTCCCTCCGTTTTCTTCATTTTATCTGTTCTTTGCCTGCCAACATTACAGGAACAAAAATGTTTTCATGGGCTAATTAATATAGTCTCTGAATAAACTCACGGTTCACCCTGAAAATGAATGATATAGCAATCCACCTTTCAGCACGCTGCAATTAATGGAAGAGCCCGAGGGTAGGTAAGCTTTGATACTGAAATGTCAGCACTTGGTGGGGGAGTTCTATTTACATAATCTGTTTACTAATTGCTGACTCCGTGCATTCTCATGATATCGAGTCTTGAACAGTCTGGCTTTTAACTCAGCTTTCCTTTCTAGCTTACCAGCCGAAGGGAAAAAAAGCAACAACCGTTTAATGAGGAGACAAAATAGTGAGGATCATTGATTTGATTATGAGCGGAAATAGCTGTTTCGAGAGATCCGTGTCCCCTAAATCACTGGGCCCATCATTTTCCAACCTGCAATAAAATTTGAAAGTTCATGTCAAAAAGCAGCCTAATGACACAATGGCTGGGAGTTTTGGGTAGTTCTGTCGTTGGTGTTTTTCATTTATTCCATTTGATGCTTTTTGTTGTAGGTGAAAGTTGCATTTGGAGACTTGTTTTATAGTTACTCTATTTAGGAAGGGCAAAAGGCAGAAAATCCAGGAATGACTGCAACAGCAACAACAATTATGCAGAGAAATGAGGTAGGAAAATTCCAGAATACATCACGGCAGGCTACATTTAATATTCCAAATATTTGTGGGGGTTGGGGACTAACTCACTATTGCAGTGTGCTCACCGCAGAGCACCTATAAGACTCTGGGTTAGATTACCAGAATTTAAAAAAAATAAAGTTACTTAAGGAAAACAACCTTGCTGCAACAAAGGAATATGTTTGAATGCTTGATGATACAGAAAGTACCTTGAGGAATAGATATATATGTAAGGGGAAGTCATTCCTCCGTCCCCTCCCAAAGGAGCAAATACCGAAGGGCTAATGTAAGATTTTTATGAAAATGTGCTACAGAAAATTCCATGATTAAATGATATGATGACACCTGATGATTATGGAATGCCATTGGAGGCCATGATAAGTGACCCAACATTTCCCACAATTAAATTCATATTCCTGTGAATAATTTCGTAGGCTTACCCTGTGGTAGGAAATGTTGCAAAAGGAGGAGAGTAGAGAGGATACAACAGTAGCAAGGAGCAGAATATTTTCGCATGAGGTTTTGAGCATTACAGCCCTTAGAGATGTGAGCCAACTTCATGTGACTTATTCTATTAATAAAGACCTTAAATTTAGAAGAGAGGATATTTCAAAATAAAGCCATCACATACTTAATAAAAGAGCTAACTACATCATAGCAGTTCAGCAAAAGATCTGTATTTTACAGTTTTATTCATAGCTGATGTCTTTCTTAAAAAGTCCTGTTCATTTTTTTTTCCTGTTCCTTTATGCGTTCATTAATGCAGCTCCAAACCTCATCCTTGCCAGGAAGTTTACAAGCCTTAATTCTTATTAAGAAAATGGTTTCTCGCTCCCTTAATATTCATACAGCCATTGGACCCATTTTCACTGCTCTCTCTAAGGCAATAGAACTTGGCAAGGACTGGAGAGCCCTCAGAATGAAGGCAGACCTGGGGAACTTCATGATCATCATCATCATCATCAAGATAAAATTGAATTATCAATTCAGCTCAGTTGTCAGGTTGACTTGGAACTTGGAGAGCGATGAAATACAGAAAGTGCTGCCAAATTGCCTGCGATTGGAGTACAGGGACCCTTCTCTGTGTGAGGGACTTATTCTTGACACGAGCCATTACACCACAATCACACTCTTGTTTTCCTCCAGCTTAACTTCTCCCTTGAGGACAGCAGGATCTACAGCACTCTTGTCCTTTCCACCCAAATCTCCTTCACTTATATACTCTCCGTTGCCCATACCCACCCACCCACAAGATCTGGACGACACACCCACATTTGGAATTACATTTTTAATAAATGGCATTTTAAAAATGAGAAAACTCCTTTATTTTCCTTTGAGGTTGTCATCATTATAAATTATACAGACTTTTCAAACTCCAGCCCTGCATGAACACTTAGTATATGTCATTTTTGAACATTACTGGCTCCAACAGGTAATTGTTTCAAATAGGTTTTAGTGAAGTAATTTAATTAGAATTTGAAGGAATGCTTATTTGAAGCCAATATTCAAACTTTATATTTGAAAATAGTGACATCTGTAATGATGAAAGAAAATACATAGTATATAACTATGCAAATTTCTCAAAATGAAAATAATATTTTATAAAGTTCAGGATGTAAGGAGTGGTTAGTGATTTAAAAAAAGAGAGAAGGAAAAAACAATTGGCATTTATAACAAAAGAAGTTTGCGGGTGTTTCAGTGTACATTTGGGAATCTCAGTGTGTTGCCCTCATTTATTGGGAAGCTTTTTTTAATAAGCAAGGCTCACAGGAACATGGAGCAGAAGAATTTAATCACCCCTTGGTAATGTTGGGCACTCTTACTGCAAAGGGTTTCTTTAAATGCTAATGCACCTTGCTCCTGTTTCCTAGAGCACATTCCCTGAGTGGAATTCACGCTGCTTCCTTGGTGGAAGATGATTTCCTCATCTTCATTCACAGAGGCCGCGTTTCTAGCAGGAGTCTCAGGTGAGACTCTCCTTTTACAATTTACTTTCATCTCCTTGCTTAGAAGCAGATCATGTCATAGGATCTTTTCTCCAGTCTTTTTATTGCTCATTTGAAAAAGAGCTCTAACACTGTTTGGACTTTAATTACTCTCCAGAATATATGTAAAGAAAATAATCGCCTCTGTAAGAGGCCAATGGTCTTTTTGTCAGTTTTAGTTCTAGCTCTATTACTAAAATGTGTCTTTGATGCTAGGCATTGTAGCTTTCCATTGCAGTTTGCTTTTCCCACATCTCTAGGATTGCTTATCCAGCACAGTGATCCTTAGTCCCTTTGGATTTCTGAGTTGAAAGTGATAAAAGCAGTAAAATATAACTGCCAAAAGTGGATGCGGAGTGCATTCCAGTTGTATACAAGAGAGCTTTCTAAGCAAAGCATTTTTCTCATTTGTTGATTGAGATGGTGGCACAATTTTTAACAAAGAAAGGAAAATCAATGTTTTCACAGAACTAATTTCTCTTGAGACTGCTTGACATGGCTGCAACTTGCAAAGATGATGGATGTCCATTGTGAAATATTTCAGCAACTACCTTTTATTTTCAATTAGATACAGGTTTTCTTCTTTGTTCCTTTTCTTTCTTTCTTGAGTATATGCATGAATGGACCGTGAGTCAGGACTCCCAGTGTTTGTTCTTCAACTCATGGCAATTTTGTGCATTTTGGAACTGCATTGTGTTCAAGTGAAAACTTGCTAGTACATTTTGTTGCTTTTTAAGTCTCTAATTATGAGGTGCTTTACCTTCTTGACAATGTCAAAAGCTAACTGCGAGGAGATCAGGTGTTATAAGTAGTTGTACTTCAGGCAAGGTCACCGGAGATCTGAATACAGAGAAAATCGTCTGTAAGATGATGGAATAAATACATGAATCAGAGGAAATCAGGAGAAAGAACAGCAGATAAATGAAGTTAATAATTTGAAGTTTTATATAAAAATATCTACCACATCTAATCTCAATTCTGCAAATAAAGTGACTACAATATATTTGCAATTTTCTTTCCTTGAACCCTGAAGCTGTAATGATTTCCTGTACAATAATGAGGGCTTGCATTTTTGATGCTAGATCATGAGAATCCTTCAGTTCTCCCAGGCTTCCTGGAAGTACAACTCTCAAAACCCAATCAACCTGACATGAAAATCCCAACCACAAAAACAGACTAGCTACTCGGGAACTACCTGAACATGCAGCTGAAAACCTGCATCACTTTATAGATGTATGTATCAAGATGAATTAGATCAGTAGAGATAAACCAAGTAACAATTGACCAGGAGAAGTATAATAAGAACAGTTATTACCTATAACAGAAATTGGAGTAATAAGACATTTATTAGTATGAATCAAAGAAAATATAAGGAATATAAAAGCAATGGGTGCAACTGAAGATGTTATGTGGTACTATGTGCAATAACCATTATGGTAGGGTTAAGATTAAATGGAAAAGTAGTGCTGGCCAAATAGCTCAGCGGATTAAAGTACCTGCAAGCAGGCACAGGGGCTGGGAGTTCGATTCCCGGTCCTGCCATGCTGGTCCCACCGCCGGGGCACGCTGAGAAGACAATTGAGACTGGGCGTGGTGGTGCATGCTTGTAATCCTGGCTCTTAGGAGGTTGTAAACAGGTGGATCACTATAAGTCTGATCTAGTAGTGAGACCCTGAACACCCTGTAGACCCTTCACTAAAATTAAAAAAAAAAAGGTTAAGTGGAAAAGTAAAATTATTTCCCAGTTTCCCGTGGTGCTTCCAGGGAGAACAGAATGTACCTCCTATCATGTCCTTTCTTATTCTCCATTTCTTACTTGTTTTTCTCACTACCATGCTTAACTCCCTCAGAATATCATCTCTACTCTCTTCTTGTTATGCCATTTCTACTTGTAAAAACATGCAGAAATACATCAGCTAGCTTTAATTCCTCCATGACATACTCTTTGGCTACTTCAGAAAAAAAATCATTTCTAGACATTAAACACAAAAGTACAGAATGTGTCCCCATTGTTGTGGGTTAGTCATAGGCAAGCAGTGGCAGTGACACACTCGTAGGACAGAAGGCCCAGCAGATGCTACTGTGAAATTTAGGGAAGAAAGGTGATTCCTAAGCTTTTAAACATTAGTCTGAGTTTTTGTGTGATTTTTTGTCATCTCCTTAAAGTTTTCAGCACTAGTTCATGTTGATCATCATTTCCTCCTTGAAATGCTCCCTTCTCAGCCTCAGGGAGAGTGTCTCCTTATTCTTCGGATCCTTTTTGCTCATCCTTAGTTTCCTTTGCCCTTGTCCCCTCAATTGAGTATTCATCATAAAGAGGCTCGGAGTCCAAGCTTGTGCTGCTTTTTCATTTTTAGTTCTACCTTTGCTTAGACGATCTCATTTCTATGACTTTCAAAATCATTCAAATACTAGTGACTCAGATTTATATTTTATACCCAGACTTACTTTTGAGTGCTGAATTTATATATCCAGCTTGCCTGTTTGTGTCTGAGCATTTCCAAATATTCATGCTGAAAAAAAGATCCCTCTATTCTATACACAAGCCAAATATACAAAGTATTTCTGCATTTCAAATAAACAGCACCATTAACACCTATTACTCAGGTTAAAAATTTAAGAGTAATTCCTGACCTTTCCATTTCCCTATATAGTATTATATTTAATTATACTTATATAATTATAGGATTATATTCAATCGATGTCAACCATGCTTTCAAAATACTTGCGTTCAGTCTGTTCAGGTGTCTGCGGTGACCACCTGAGTCTCAGGCTTCACCTGTTTGTTCCCTGGGCCTGGCAAAGAGCTTCTTACATACTTTTCATTTTTTTTTTCCTTTGGTCTCTCTTTAAATCCATTTTCTCCATTTGAGCTGTGCTGTGTTAGCATTTGGTTACTATAACAACCACCCTACATAACTAACTTACCAAGAGAACATATTTATTTTGGTTCACAGTTTTAGAAGTTTTGGTCTCCATCCCATTCGCCCTGTTTCTTTGAGAATTTGGCAGGATATCGTGGCAGGAGCCCATGGCAGAGGAAAGCTACTCGTCCCATGTCTAGGAAGTAAAAGACATGATCCACAGAGGACTGCAGTCCAGTTGTCTCCTTCAAGAACATTTCCCTAATGATCTGTAGATTGCATGCAAAGGCCGGCACAAAAGCACCAAGACAGGAGCTAAGATCTCAATGCAGGTGCTTTTGGAAGACACTTCAGATCCAACTTGTAGGACATATTCATGGGCTACCCAAATAGCTCAGTGGATTAAAGCCAGGCCGGCCCTGCCCCCAGGGTGCACTGAGAAGGCAATTGAGACCGAGTGTGGTGGCGCACACCTGTAATCCCAGCTCTTGGGAGGCTGTAAACAGGCGGATCTAGTAGTGAGACCCTGTAGACCCTTCCCTAAAATACAAAAAAATTATAAGACATATTCATATTTTTAAAAGTTGATGACATTGTATTTAGAGTCTGTTTTAAAAAATCTCTAAAAGATCTATTTTTTCCCTTATCTTAAATCTAAGTTCATAACCATTATCTCAAAGACCACGGATGAACTCTTGTCTACCAATTTATGGCTGAATCTACCTGGAGCGCCCTCGGCTAGGTCTTCCTCACATGAACCACTGAAGACTATCTAAATAGCTAGCACAAAGGGAGGGCTGAAATAAACTGTAGCTAGCTTACAGTATTACTTCACACTATGAATATTAACCAGCACCAGCTGCTGTAAGGATGTGGTACAAGTATATATGGAAATATCGCCAATAAAATTAAAAGTAGGTTTGCTTCCAACTTCCAGTCAATTTATAATTATTTCAAAATACTTGCGAAAATATTTGCAGAAAACATAAACCGTATACTAGGTGTAGTCAACCAATACACTGAATGCTTAAATTTTAAAAAGTATTATCAGAGACACACTGCCATGAATCCCCCTCAAAATATTCTCTCTCACTTTGAACACTCTTCTCTCACCATTCTTGACATTTTCTGAATCAGTTTTGGAAGGCCTTCCCCATGAGTGTCTTTATGATGCGTTCTCAAAAATATGGTGAACGTTGCAGCTCAGCACTATCCAACGCAAAGGCAAACTACCTATAAAGCTATATGGCAGCGTGCCCCCACCAGTGTAATTCCCTGGATTCGGCATTGTACAGCTTCTGGATCTTGCTCCAAGTCGAAATGGCCAAGAGAGGTTTAAGCATTTTAAATGAACTCAGGGCACCAAGGCCCTGAGTTTCCTTTGAGTTATCCTGGCTGATATAGCACAAC
>NW_004524592.1:5601853-5602748 GCF_000260255.1 Octodon degus | reverse complement strand
CTTTGTTAAGTATGATTTTGAATAGATTATTCTTGTAGCTTATATAAATCTTAGATTCTCCTTTGGAAAGCATTGTCTGGTGGTCAAAATTTCTTCATTTTCATTATATCATTTTTTTTTTTTGCCATAGAAGATTGCATTAGACTTAAATTTATTGAAATCTTTCCTGAAGAGAGTGTGTTTGCTCCTTGACTGACTTTTACTAGTTTCCAGTATATTATACACTAAATGTAGGTGAAGAAACAGAAGCCAATAACTTAATGATGAATATTAATAATGAACTATTTTATTCATAATTAGTAAAATTGAATTTAACAGTGTTATGAGAAAAGAAAAATGTAGCTGGAACGATACTAGCCTCTATCATCCTGGATATTCAGTTCAATGATCATTCTTGTAAATATTTTAAGGGCAGTTGTTGTAATGTGATTGATAACACAAATATTGATTGTACAGCTTAGAGGCTTCCTTTGAGGTGGACTGAATGGGGACTACTTTCAGTTGTCACACTCTACAAATGGCAGAAGCACGCTGTTCCATTAGGTGACTTAGGGCTGTTTCTTTTTTCTCTAGTGCTTTTCAACTTGTAATCCTGGTAAACATTTTGAATAGATTTTGGATATTGGGGCAGCCACAAAAGCACAATTAAAAACATTTCAACCAAAAGAAACCACTTCCAGAACTGCTTCAGCAAGTGGCTAGAACAATGTTATTAGTCGGTGTGCAATGAGAGAGAATTATTTGGGGAGATTATTGGCAATGTACCTTTATTATAATAATGGGCAATAATTTAAGCAAAGTGCATGCATTTTTCACTCCATATGTTACGAAAAGAAATTTTAGAAGTTTGCATACAGCCAGGAATAGAATGACTTCTAAACCTGCTTTTCCCCTC
>NW_004524592.1:5600488-5601753 GCF_000260255.1 Octodon degus | reverse complement strand
CTCAGCCCACCAGGGGGCGGGGCTGGCTGGCATGTGGTGCTGGGGGATTGAACCGCGGTCCCTGATGCCTTGCCAAGCTTGTTCCAAGTAGGTGCCCTAGACTACTGAGCCATCTCTCCAGCCCCTCGTGACTAGTTTTGACCACGCCTCATTGTGCTTTCCATTCATTAGGATAAAATAGACAACAGGCACAGCTTAAAGGAAGAGATGTTTATCTTGCCTCGTGGGTTCCAGTCGTGGTCAGTGGTATCCAAAGCAGAATGGCATGGAGGAGGAGAATGGCGTGGACAGCTCTTCACTGCCTGGCAGCCAGGAAAGGACAGAAGTGAGGGAAGAGCCCAGGGCCACAACGCACCATTCGGGCTCACAGTCCTGGGGCCACCTCCTGCGCGGCCTCCCCTCCTAACAGCACACTCAGATGCAGACTCAGGGATGAGCTCACCGCTAAGCGCAGCGCCTGATGAGCCCAGCACCTCCCGACACCGGGGACTGCAGGAAACGTCTTAGATCTAAACCATAATGCAGCTCGCTGCCTTTACTCATTATATTAAAATATAAAATATGTATAAGGTATATGCGAAGGCAAAAGTGTTTTTATGTATGTTTATAAAAACGAGCAAGAACTATGAAGCTTCCCACACCAAGCTGTTACCAGAAAACACTACACTTTTTTAGTAAAGTAAATTGTCATCTAAGTGGTTCATAGAAACTCAAACATGTTTGGTTTATCCAAAAATTACTCAGTTTATAGTTTATATTTAAGACACCATACAAATTTTTATTCCTGAAACTTGTTTGGTCAGTCTCAAATGCAGCTTGAAATTTTCAGGGCTCTCTAGATTAAAAGAATTAAAATTTAAAGATTTAAAAATTCAAGAGGCTCTCTAGATTAAAAGAAAAAAATTACAGAGTGTGTTCAGGAGGAAAGTAGTTTAGAGGCCTTCGGCTACGTCTCTCACATTGGAGGAAAACTTAAGTTTTCCTTCAATTATGGTTGGGTAATTGAAGAAAGTAGATTGTACTTTATACACTGTATACATTTGTTAAGTATGTTTTTTTTTCCAAATCGCTAGGACAGTATCAATAACTAACATACTGCATATATTCTTCTTAGTGGTTAATTGCTGTACAAGATGCAGACTTGAGATCCTATTTACAAACACCGTTAGAACAAATCATTCTATTCATTAAGAGAATGTAACTATATATCTATCCTAACCACTTTGAATACACAGACACAAAATGGACATTCATCTGTATCCCCT
>NW_004524592.1:5594574-5600388 GCF_000260255.1 Octodon degus | reverse complement strand
TGAAATTTGGGAGAGATTCTGTGTGTGTGTGTGTGTGTGTGTGTGTGTGTGTGTGTGTGTCTATTCTTTTTTAAATTCTATTCTTTTTTAAATTATGATAAAATATACAGGACATAGAATTTACTGTTTTCACCATGTGTAGGCATGGTATTAGTTACTTTAATGTTGTTCTGCAGTCGCCGCCACTGTCCTATACCCAGGACTCTTCCTGCTTCAGAGTTGGAAGTCTCTGTCCATTGACTATGAGTCCTTGTCCTCTACTTCCGGCCCTGTCTACTTTGGAGACAAGATTTTAATTCTCTTGTGTGCTGCCATTTGTTTACTGTTTGATCTGAGCAAAATGCTATTTCTGTACCTCTGTTTTCTTTTATATAAATTGAGACTAAAAATTTATACCCTTGAAAAGTATTTGCCTTGTGTGCACCATAGGGGCACTGCATTGAGAGATGATTAATTACCTATCTCTCGCTACAAATACATTTTATTATGTACACATTTATACACATATGTGCAGCTTTTATTAAATAATTGATTTTGTTAAGCTAGGCAAAGTAATTATTGCCTTTTATATCATTCACTGTGGTTCTTTAACTCAAAATTGTCAGTCTCTGGCAACTCCCTGAAGTCACTGGCCCAAAAGAAGCAGAAGTTATTATTATTTAATGATTTGGCATTTCTTAATTAAGTTTTCCTCAAATGTGAGAGACATAGCCAAAGGTCTTTAAACTACTTTTCTCTTGAATATACTCTTTTTTTTTTCTTTTACTCTAGAGGTTCTGTTGACTATGATCCTGCAATTTCCAAGCTGCGATTGAAACTGACCAAACAAATTTCAGGAATAAAAACCTTTAAGGCATCTTAAATATAAACTATGAACTATATAATTTTTAGGTAAAACAAACATGTTTGAGTTTCTATAAACCATTTAGAGGATAATTTACTTTTTAAAAATTATTATTTTTTTTTTAAGAAATTCCTGAGCCATTCTTTATCATGGTCAATTTGAGTAGTCTTTCTCCTTTATGTCCTTAGTAGAGTTGTATTAAGCCAGTCTTTTGACTCTTGAAAATTTTCCAAGCTCAAATATTTATTTATTGAAATAATTCAAAAGAATTATTTATCCACTGGCATTATATTTTCTAAAAATCCAGTATTTTTATCAATGTACTTACTAATCTGATGCCTGAGATCTTTATTACCCTCCAAAATACTCCAGAATAAATGTATTCTTTCAAAACTCCCAAGTATAAAATGATAATATGTTGATTGAAATAAATGTTTCAATATCCACTTCCTTCTGCTCTTTTTCTTATGAACATAGTTACTTTCTACATAACTTACCTTTATTTTTATTTTACTTCATATTTGCTTTCGGGAAATGGAATAGACAGAGTACTCAGATTGAATTGAAAGCAAAATTTCATTCTGAATTTAACTATAGTAGGCATAGGGCAGGTGAGGGCCCGTTATGCTCTGTTTGTTCAAATTATTTCTATCAGAGGTATTTCTGTATACTTAACTTTTATAGTGAACTAGCATATTACAGTTTACCCATAAAAATAATGGAAACTTTGAAAAGTTTTTTAATAGACTTTACACAATAGTATATCAGGGTCCTAGAAAAGGTGATTTTAAAATTTCATACATGAATGAGTGGAAACCGTAATTATCACTATCACAAGGGACCTTGCTGACCATGTTTTTCTTTGTATAATCAAGGTCTGAGAATTTTGCTCTTAAACAAGCCTAGACAGAGTAGTAAGTGAGGTATTTCTCACATGCAATAAACAACCAAGTAAGAATGCCAATCTCCAATAAGATAGACAATGGGGAAATCCTAAAAAATCATGAAATTACAAAAAAATAAATAAAGCTTTATTTCTTACTCATACTTTGTGTCCACAGCAGGTCATCAGAGGGACTGGAGGGGAGCTGACTCATAATGCCTACGGGTACAGATCAACACAGCAGCCACCAACAAACCGTTATCACAATCTGGAGAATCTTACATGTGGTAATGAAGCATCCAGTTTCTGCTCACATGTCAGTGGTCACAACTGGTCACTTGAAGGCTATCACACAACTTCTCCTAGTGACACAGGAATGGGAAAGTGCAATCCTATCCTGAGATGGAATGGTGAAAAGCTAGAAATAAGGAACTGAACAATGACTGTCTCAGTCTCCATGACCAAGAACTCCAAGGAACGGAAAAAAAAATACGTTTCATCTCTTTTCCGTGTGTGTCTTTCTCCTTCTGTACCCTGAAGCAAATGGCAGAAACTGACAGCTGGTGGGAGAAGAGAGGTACGAGGAAAAAGCTACTCGCAGCTTGCCCAAGGGTTTATTTAGTGATGCCAACATCGAGGCACACAGATAACGTAATGCAATGAGGATGATAAGTAAACATTTTCCTTCTTTCTTTTTGATGTTAAATAATATTTGAAGGAGGCCATTAATTCAGACTAGGCTAACTCTAGCAGTTCAAACCAATATGCAATTTAATCACAGCAGCTGAACTTTAGTTAATTACAGAGGACTCAGTAACCAATTAACCAATTAACTCAGCTCTATGCCTCACTTCCGTTTTCTATAAAAGCTGTCAGATCACATTGTTGCTTGGAGTTCTAAGAAGCTGCCCTGGATCTCAATGCTGCCTGAGTAGGGTATCATTTTTCCTTTCCTTTGCTTTCTTGCTTTCTTTTTTTATTGCTTATATAAGCTCTACCAAGTTTAATTGTTATAATGAGTTTTACCTTTCATATTATTAAAGGTGTCATGCCTTCCACAGTCTTTCCCTCATTTATATCCACAACACAACCATCAAACAGTTCAGTGGCATGAAAACTTATAAAATAATGACTGACAGAATTAAAATATGCAAAGGGATAGTTCTACATTCATCTACAAAAGATACCCTTTCCCACCAATCACAAGAGGAAAACACCCAGAAAACAGCTTATAATATAAATTTTTTAAGAATCTTTTTTTTTTTAGTGTATTTGGTTTTTACAGGGTCTCACTATGCAGCTTGGACTCCTGGTGATCCTCCTGCTTTCAGCCTCCCCACTGCTGGGATTCCAGTTGTGCGCCACTACACCTGGACTCTGACTGGCTCAGTCTGTCCTCGGTGTGGGGTTGGTGCAGCATGTGGTGCTGGGGATTGAACCATGGTCCCTGTGATTGCCTAAGCTTGACTCAGCAGGTGCTCGAGTCTGCTGTGCTATCTTGCCAGCCCTATGATGTGTATGGCTCTTCAGTACAGTATCTGTGCTAAATCTTTCTGCCATGGTCAGGCTCAACCAGCCATCGGGGCTTTACCCAACCCACACAGATCGCAGTGGGCTTTCACCAGGCAGCTGGAGCCAACTCCAGCAGAGCGCCGAGAGAGCTATTCATCAGTGTCTTGCTTACTTTTCTCTCTCTGCTGAGACAAAATAGCCGACACCCAGAATTAAGGAAGGAAAGGTTTACTTAGCTCACAGTTTGTAGAGGTTTCAGTGGGTACTCAGCAGGCAAAAGGCAGTAGCACCAGAAAGCAGCATAGGCGACAAGATCAGAAAGGGAGGAGCTGAAAGAGCAAGCTGCTTTCCCCTTCTTATATTGCATGCAGGCGACGGCCCAGGGCAGGTGCAGCATTCTCACTCAGCATCCCAGCATTGGATCATGAATCAAACAAAAGCTCTAGAAGCCAGCCCTGTGATTTCATGAGGCTTTAGGGTATATCTAGACACAAACCTTAGCAATCAGGATCTTCTTGAGTGTGTGCCTCAGTTTCCAGAATTATTCTCCATTCTTCATCTCTGACTACAAACACACACACACACACACACACACACACACACACACACACTTTAAAAGGGGAAAACCTAATTTTCTGAATTAGTTTCACACTGCAGAAACTCACAATAGGAAAGACAAACCCTTTTTCATAAATGCTTCATTGTTTGTAAAGCTTTCTTTTAAATAATACCATTAATGTAAACATTACACTACAAAGAGCCAATTGGGAATAACAACACTATTCAGCTTTGAATCACCGATCTCTAGGTCTGCTGCCTCTCCAGTCTAAGTCTCTAGCTAACCCTTTGACACAGCCTTTTCAAATAGCTGTGTAGTCTGCATTAGGAAGCAGGTGTGAGGTGGATTTGATCTTTCTGTTCTTATTTGCTGCTCCTAGACAGTGCAACTCAGGCTTAATGAGTTTTCCACCTCATTCTTTCTCTGACTCTGAATTACTAAATCTACCCAGGCAAACCATGCCCTGTGCCCACCCACAATATCTGCAGCCTAGCACACTGGCTCTTCCCATGTGGCACATCAAGCCACGCAGACCTTTGTAGTCAGCTGTGGAATTTTGGGGTCTCCAGTGTACCCATGTTTCTCTGCTCTTCTAAGGCTTACCAGACAGAACTCAGGACATTGTATGACACCCTACTTCTGCTGATCAATACAGCCAACTCATTTTGCAACTACTTTATATTACAGACTTAGATTTTGCTAGTTTGCTGTGTAACATTTTGTCATTATGTTCTATTTGTTTCATATACGATTACTTTATGCAAGTCTTGTTCCTCTGAGAGATTATAAACTTAATAGCATGCATTGTAATTCTCTTCTATCTCATTTCCTTTCAGCATGGTGTTGGTTGATATTCAACTCTTAATGAAAACTTCCAAAATTAAATTCTAATCCAAAAATATTACTTATGTTTCCTGCTGTATAAAATGAGAAATTGGAGACCAGGGCTACAAATCGTTAGAGTAGCAAAATATAGTTCAATAAATGTTAAAATTTAATAGCTGCTGAATATTGAATAAATAAATTCTGGAAGCAAAATTAGTAAAGGAATATTGATATCTTTAAAAATTTTGTTTTAGTTTAGTCTGCACTTAATTTATCAATTTCATTTTTTCCCCTTCATGCTAAAGAGACTTACTGCCTGGTTGATTTGGCCTAGCCTAGAACTAACTTTTTCTGTTGGTAATGTCTTTCCCATTAACTTGCATGATTTTTCTACTTCCTCATATCCTTGTAAAACAAAGGATTTAGTTATCTTAGGAACTGAGTTTGGTGTTCCTAATGAGGTATCTAAAGATGTAAAAATATAGAATCTATTATTCTAGTATAACTTATAATTGCTTGGTACCAGTTTTAATCAATAAAGGAATATTTATTGTTTTAGATTGGAATAGGGATGAGAAATAAGGTTCTAAATGGATACACTAGATGGCTTTCACCTTTAAAAATTTAACACATATATTGAAATATAAAACTATTTTTGGGAATAAGTACATCAGGCCCAGCTAATTACGAAGTAAGATGTTGTATAGTGCATTAAGACAACTAATATGAAGAATTAGTTTGGGATATGTCCTGAGAAAAAGAAGAAATATAAGATTATTTTAGAGAATAAAGAAAAACATAATTGATGGTAGCTATTTATAAGGTAATGAGCAATGATATTGTTTAATACTGAGTATAATTTAATAATATAGCAAAGTTAAACAAGACGTATTCATTACCAACTTGAAGCATAATAAACATGTGGGTGACCAGATTCCAAATCCAGGAATCCCATGTGAGTAAGTTTTATGGTTCTAAAGCAAGATATTTAAATAAATGACAGACAATCATGGCAAGATTTACAGGGGAAAGACAAACATAAAGCATTTGGATTTGACTACTTCCAGTCTTACGTAGCATAATTAGGCTGACTTATTTAGAGGTGCCTTAAAAAGTTTGCACAAATATTGAAATGCGATTGCATATGTATATTAATTGCACTGCTTTCTCTCCTGTCGATTCTTTCTTGCT
>NW_004524592.1:5591991-5594179 GCF_000260255.1 Octodon degus | reverse complement strand
CCTACACGGTCTGGGCAGCTGGCATGCGAATTTCACTAGGTGGCTTTTATTTTCTCCTATGTTCCCTGCTGTAACCCAAGCACAAGGGACAGTGACTTCATACATCTGACTCTCAATACATATCTAAAGGAAGGAAGGACAGCAGGGAGAGCAAAGCACAGGATCACAAAAAGTCATGAAAGCCTGGTAGTATTACCAGCATTTATAGAAACTTACAGACTTAATCTCTCAGTAGAGAATCAGACTGAACTAGGAGTGGAGCAGGAATGGAGTGGTCTTTGGCGTCAGGATCGGCAGCATGAGCGCAGCGCTGTCGCAGGGCATAATTGAAAACGAATGCTGACAGTTTTCAATAGCAAAATAAACTGGAGGATAAAAATAAAACCAGGTAAAACAGAGAGCAGGAAATGAAGAATTTAAAATTGTAGTTTTAACAAAAGCTGCAGTTTTAAGACAAGCTTTTCTTTTCGAGTCCACTCTAGCAAATGACTGCTGTCTCTCTTTTCAGGGAATAGTGTTACATTTCGAAAGGCCCTTTACAATAGCCTGTAAATTGTTGGACGCTTAGACCCTTTTCACCTGAAAATTATATTTTATTCTAGGCCCAAAAGCAGCTATATTAAAGACAACATGTCTTAAAGAATATCTCTATTTCCAACCCATGTAGATGGATTGAACTGTAACCTGGCAGACAGTGAGAATCTACACCTCAGATTACTCATATAAAAATGATCTTTAAATATTCTATCCTGGCTTAAAAATGCTTTATTTCTTCAAGCTTCTCCATCCCACTCTAATAAATCCTTCTTATGCCTCTTTAACTAATGTGCCCTAAAAATTCTTTTTTCCTTGATAGGAGTCAGTGAACTTGCATACTTATTTTAAAGGTTTGGTTAAAGTTTCTTTTCTTTTCTTTTTTTCTTTTTTTTTTTTTTTCATTTATTGCAGAGTCTACAGGGTCTCACTACACAGATCAGACTCTTAGTGATCCTCCTGTTTTCAGCCTCCCAAGCACTAGAAAATTCAAATGTGGAATCTGGGACCATGCCATGAATACATTCCCAACCAGGTATGTACCACCTCGCCCCATCTCAATCACTATCTCAGCATGCTCCGGGTCGGGGATGGCACCATATGCCCAGGATCGAATCCTGGTGCTGTGCCTGCCTAAGCAGGCACATTAGCACACTGAGCTATCTGGTCAGCTCTTAGGTAAAGTTGCTTGAGATCCCCTCAACACTTGGCACCCTTTTTGGCAAGTCAGTCAGGTAGTAACGACAAAAAAAACAAAAAAGACATCCTTTGTACTTTGTATAAATCCAGGTAAATGGCTTTTTAAAGTTTTCTTTGTCCCCATTTACCCCCAGCCCCCATGTCTCTGAAGTATAGTTCCCTTTGAAGCTCAGCTTCTTGGGAGCAGGAGTGTATCCTCTGTTCTCCTTGGTGATCTATAGTTAGGCAAAGTCTCCATCCTTCTAAGACTCCCTGAGGTCCTCGTGCATGTTACACATCTCTAGATTTAAAGTTCTTTGGGATAGATTTTCATAAAGCCCAGCAGCTTGCACAATTGTTCCTGCTGCACTGGTCTGTTGTTGAAATAGTCATGTTCTAGTAACAAAGATATTGTCCTGTACATCACAAAAATAAACAAGGCCTCTTCCCCGCACACATCTGACTCTGAGAAATGGGGCAGGCTGCTGGGTGACTACCCCAGTTTAAGATGCCACTGTGTCATGGCCTCAGTTGGGGTAGGCCACTCCTGGGATCAGGAAGCTGGTTTGGGATGTGTTCATGGCATGACCCCAGAATCCATATTTTAATTTTCTTAACTTTTCTATTTTAAAAAATACTCAAGGCAAATCATACAGTTGTGCAGTACACCTCTCTAGAGTATGGGTAACTTAGTGTCTATGTCTAAAATGTCATCTTTAGGTTATATTATGAATAACTGAGGCTATTTTTTCTAAATCTTTTTAGAACATGGTCTACAGGGTCTCACTACACAAATCAGACTCATAGTGATTCTCCTGTTTTCAGTCACCCAAGTGCTAGGATTATAGGCACGTGCCACCACACCCAGTCTCAATCACCATCTCAGCATGCAGGGCCAGCATGGCATGACAGGGATCGAACACCAGCCGTTGTGCTCTGCCTAAGCAAATGCTTTAGTCTGCTGAGTTATCTGGCC
>NW_004524592.1:5589531-5590771 GCF_000260255.1 Octodon degus | reverse complement strand
GGCCATTGCTTGACCAATTTGCTCTGTGTGAAAGCCTGAGAGAATGTTTTCTCTCCATGAGACTCTCCTTAGGCACACTCTACATCATCGATCACTTTCCTCTGTGGCCCTATAATCTCTTGATCAGAAAATTAGGGACACAACTGAGTTACATGACGTTACAGTACAGGTTCTCCTATGTCTCGAGTCCTCGTTGACTGTGAAAGGCTAGGGCCAAAATGTTGGCTGTCCTTGCAACTTTTCTTTTTCTCTAATTTTTGGTTTGCAAACTTAAGGTGTTAACCCTCCAAAAGAGAAGCTTATTATTATTACCTTACAATGTAGGCAATTGAGCTTAACCTATCTGTCTGAATATCAAACATCTTAGATACAACATGGAAAAAATATTTTCCAACAAGTATTAATATGTTAAACTTTAACTCCCTACAGAATATGAAGAATAAAAAAATTAAAAAATATTAAAAAATAGAAATAAACAATTATATACTTTTACATAGAAATATAGAAATCCAACCATATACAGCATTGTAGCAGGACAGTCTTATGACATTTTTTTGTCTCTTCTTTTCACTTATTACCTCTTTTTTTTGGAAAAGAAACATTTACTTGAGAGACAGTGTGGCAGTAATTGACATGACATGACAAGAAGTACATATTTAGAAGACCAAACATGACAGGCATTCCACGCATGACCCTAGTATTACACATTGCTATCTTCAGTGCAATTGCTTAGTTCACAGATATCAGCATACAGAGTTAGCAAGGGTGAGAATCCTAACAATTAACTGATAGTTTCAAAAACCTGCTGAAGTTTCTCAGGACCATTGCCTTAACCATCTCGTGCATATAAATGTGTTTCTTTGCCCTGGCCATGTTTCCTAGGTTTTCTCCTTGCCCTCTCTTCATTGTCTAATCCTTAAGTTTACCTTTTCCTTTTAATTGTGTTATACCTTTCTATTTTTATTTCTTCTTTTGAGTTCTTACACTAGGGAGACTATATGATGTTTACACATGTGGGTCTGATTTATTTTACTTATGAGTATATCTTCAAGTGGCATGCACGTAACTATAAAGTTTCAAGTTTATCATTCTTTATAGCTGAGTAATACTCCATTGTATAAAAATGCCACATCTTTTTCATCCATTCTTCAGGTGAGGGGTATCTTGGTTGTTTCTAAGATTTGGCTATCACAAATAGTGCTGTTGTAACACAGGTGCACACATATCACTGTGAAATACC
>NW_004524592.1:5581242-5587876 GCF_000260255.1 Octodon degus | reverse complement strand
GATTCAGTTTTGGTAATTTGTAGCTTTTTAGAAATCTATCTATTTCTTCTGTGTCTTCTATTCTGTGAGAGTAAAGATTCTCAAAGTAGCTATTGACAATCTTCTGAATTTCCATTGGTGTGTGGTAATTATACCTTTTTCACTCTTTATTGCTTGTATTTGAATTTTTTCTTTCCTCTTTTCAATGAGGTTAGCTAGGGGCTTATTAATTTTATTTAATCTTTCAAAGTACCAGCTTTTTGATTCATTAATTCTTTCAATTGTTTTCTTCATCTCAATTGAATTAATTTCTGCTCTAATCTTTATGATTTCTTCCTGTCTTTGGCTTTGGGTTTGGTGTGCTCTTCGTTTTCTAGATGTTGGAGGTTCAGCATTAGGGCATTTATTTGTTCCCATTCTGTTTTTCTAACGTGAGTTCACAGGTATATATTTCCCTCTAAGAAATGCTTTCATCACATCCCATAAATTCCAATTAGTTATGGTTGAATTTTCATTGAAATGTAGATATTTTTCATTTTCTTGTTTAATTTCATCTGTGACCTGTTGGTTGCTCATTGTCATAGTTACTCTTCTCTGGTTGCTGGGACAAAAACCTGACACCCAAAATAAAGGAAGGAAAGCTTTATTTAGCTCACCATTGCTGGAGGTTTCAGTCCATGCTCAGCTGGGTCCAAGGCACAGCAGCACAAAACAGAGGGAAACCTTTCATGGTGGTGGCAAAGGAGGAGAGTAGCAGCAGCTCAAACAGCGAACTTCTCTTTCCTCTTTACACTGAAATGCAAATTACCTGCCCCAGGGTAGGTGCTGCATCCGCACCCACAGTAATAAATCACAAACTCCAGAAGCTGCCCCATGACTGCATGAAGCTTTGAGGGGACACCTCGGGGGTTTTCAAGTTTCTTTTGTCATTTATTTCTAGTTTCATTGCACTCTGGTCAGAGAATATGCATGGGATAATTTCTGTTCTCTTGAATATACTTAAGCATGACCAATGGGTCAGTATGTAGTCTATTTTAGAAAATGACCCATGTGCAGCTGAAAAAAATGTGTATTCAGCTGTGATTGGGCAGAATATATGTCCACTAAGTCCATTTGTTGCATGATCTCATTCAGTTCTGCTACTTCTTTGCTAATATTTGTCTGCTTGATCTATCTCTTAGCGATAAGGGGGTGTTAAGATCTCCTGTTAATTTTGTGGTATTGGACTTTAGATTTTTCATATCCATTAAGATTTACTTTATATTGTTGGGTGCACCCTTGTTTGGTGCATACATATTTATGAGTGTTACCTCTTGCTCTTGAATTTTTCCCCTACCAGTACATAGTGGCCTTCTTTATTTCACTTGATCATTCTTGGTTTGAAGTTGAGACTGTCTGAGAATAGGGTTGTTACCGCGGCTTTTTTCTGATGTGCTGGGGCATGTAGTATTGTGTTCCATCCTTTGCCTTTCAGCCTATGAATGTCCTTATGAGTTAAATGTGTTTCTTGTATAGAGCATATTGTTGGATTTTGTTTCCTAATCCACTGTGCCAGTCTATTTCTCTTAATTGGTGAATTGAGTCCATTTGCATTGATGGTTAGAATTCAGATGTATTGACTTATGATTGACATGTGATTTACCTGTTGTCATTTACTCCTTTTTCTCCTGTGTTTGATTGTTTGTCCTATTTAGTTGGTTGCTTCTGATCTCATTTGTGGAGTTCTGATCATTTTGGTCCCTCTCTAGAGCATCTTTCAGTAGCCTGTGTAGGGTTAGCTTTGTCATCAAGAAATTCTTTAGTTGTTCTTTGTCATGGAAGTATTTCACTTCTCCATCAAACTTGAAAGAGATTTTTGCAGGGTATAGTAGTCTGGGCTGGAATTTGTTTTCATAGATAACTTGAAGTACTCTGCTCCATGCTCTTCTTGCTTTCATAATTTGTGAAGAGAAGTCTGCTGCTAATGTGAATGGGTTTTCCTTTAAATGTGATCTGTTTCTTTTCTCTAGTGGCTTTAAATATATTGTTCTTTTGCTGGATTTCTAGGATCTTGACTATTATACGTGTCGGTGTGTTTTTAATTGGATTTGAAGTTATTTGGAGTTCTATATGCTTTGGTTACCTGACTGTCATATTGTTTTCCCATATTTGGGAAGTTTTCTGCTATTATTTCTGCCCATATTCTTTTAATATCATTTGTATTGACTCCTTTTTTCTCACTGATGTCTGTTAGTCTCTTGTTGTTCATCTTTGTATCATCTTGCAGGTAATGCATTATTTTTTTTCCTGCATCCCAGTTGTTTTTAAGAGATTTTTCCTTAACTTTTCACTAGCTGTGACAGCATCTTCAGGACCTGAAACTCTATCTCCACTTTCCCTCAAATGGTATTGCAAGCTTGTGATTGAGATCTTAAGTTCCTCTGTATCTCTTTGACTCTGCTTCATGCGATCGTTTTCTTTAGTATATTGCTTATTCAAAGATTCCATCGCTTTTCTAATTTTTATGTTTTTTTATCAGTGTCTTCTTGAGAAGAAGTTATTCTTTTACTTCTAGATAATTTCTGATCTGATTCCCTCTATATTTTTCTGCATTTGATTCTTTACTTCAGACGCTATTAATTCAGAGATTTTTTTTAATTTCATAGGTTATTTCTGATCTGAATTCCTCTATACATTTCTGCAGTTGTTTCTTTACTTCAGACACTATTAATTCAGACATTTTAGGTGCCCCCCTCCCAATTTTTTCTGTGCTAGTGTCTTCTGCATTTTTTCTCGGTGAGTTCAGGGCCTAAGGTTGCATTTTTCTCCTCCTTTTGTCATTTTGTATAACACTGTCCTCTGACTTTTGTTGTAGAGCTTTGGTGCAGTTATAGCCTTAACACCTACTGAAATTCTGGTGCAAATCTAGGAAGTTTGAACTCATCCAGTTGTGCCTGGCTTGGATCTGGCTGCTGTTTTCAGCTCCTTCCTGTTGCAGCCCTTGGAAACGAACCTCTTTTGTCTCTCTGTCAAGATGTTCTGCTCCTGTATTAGTTGGGTGGTCCTGGCCCCTAGGTTCTCTGCAGGGCCTTCAGCTGCAATTTCACACAGGCCTGTATGTCAGGCCTGGGCTTGGGTTCGAGGGGTTCAGAGAATGAGATAGTAGTTCTTATGCACAAGTCAGGCTTGGGCTGGGTCTGGAGGTTTGGAAGGGTCCTGAAAGCATGGAGGAATTTCTCACACATGTGCTGGGCCAGGGCTGGGTCTGTAGGTGTCTAGTGGGCAAAGGCAAATGTGGAAGCATTCCCACACACTTGCTGGGCCTGGGTTTGGGCTGGCTCTGAAGGTGTCCCGAGAGTGTGGTGGAAGTTCTCACTCACAAGCTGGGCCTGCACTGGATCTGGAGGGGTGGAGGGGTCCTGGTATGGTCACTTTTAGAAACAGAATATTTCTAACCAAATAGAATCAAGCAACGTTCACCACTGTAACTTAACCCATCTCTTCCCTTTATTTCACATGATAAAATGAGTGAGACTTTCTGAACTCTCTTCTCCTTCTAAGTGAAGTATTCAGGGTTTGCAAAAGTGAACAGAAAGAATGAGACAACAGAACTGGACACAGTGATTGAATAATCTTTAAAATCTACTCTTGTAATGCCATCAAAGAGCACTGCTGACTTTGGGGAAGCTTTGGAGGCTCAGGACATAAATAGCAAATAGAACAGATTAGGTGGCTGTACATTGGCAAAGGACTGCTTTATTGTAAATGATTACAAAGAAGTTTAAACTGTTTCTTTCATTTGAAAATTGAAACAAAACCCCTGAGTTTCTCCAAAATCTCCCATTATTAGCCAGACCAGGGAGCACCATATTGAAATGTGACCTTATGTGCTCTGTACTAAGCTTTATTGAGTGAAGTTTCCTTAAAGTTGAATACAAAGAGATCTCTCTCTCTCTCTCTCTCTCCTCTGTTACTGAAAATGTAAACACAAATATATTTAGGTCCTGAATGATTTTTGTTAATATCATTTTTTTTCTTACAGGGACTCTGAGACTACAAATAAAGAAAATGATAGGCAATCATAGTTAGGAAAAAATGAGCTATACATTCTTATTATTTTTATTTGAAAAACAGTAGGAATAATTGTGGTTTGACAATAGGGATCTTTTCCATGAGGAAGATTTAATGGGAGAGTAAATAATCTGTGTGAATCAAAAAAAGGCCCCTGAGTGTTAATATTAAGTCATTTTTTTTTGTCTTTGACCTTTGTATGATGAGTCATTTGCAATTTTAAAAAAGCTACCTGGGAGGACATATACAATAATGTCTTGAGCCCCTAAGAGAAAAGCACCATATAATTATGTCTTTAAAAAAAATTACTAAAATTCTGTCCTAAATTTTTTGCTACTTACAGAAATTCTTTCGTAGGTGAAACCCCCTAGCAATCCAATTCTTTCCCTGCTGTTGAGAAATTTTTTAAGGAAGCTAAAAATGGTCTCATAGCAAAGCAGTACCTCTCTTTGGGAAGGAGCTGGATTAGGGGCACTTGACCTTTCTGAGTTTGGTATTGAGAAATTGCCAATAAAGCAGCCCCAACAGGAAGGAAAAATAAACTGACTGAAAATTGTCTGTTACAGCTTTAGATACCTTTGTTTGGTGAATTTCCTGCAAATAACCTGATTAAATTATTGGATATGAAAGAAGATAATTTCTTTTTGAAATGGATATATTTAGCATTAGGAATCAGATGACGGTTGTGGTTTTCAGAAGATAACGTTGCTTGCTTCTGGACTAATTTACTCATCATTTTAATAAATATTAGCTGAGAGTACTCTGCTAATTATTGGTGACACAAGGGTCAGATAAAAATCTGTATATTCTGACTTGACAGCAGCATGAAATTTCATCAAATATAATAATATGATTGTTTTAAATGCATGGAGGAGAAGTACAGTGTAATGAGGGAGTATAGCAGGCAACTGGACTTCAGAGGAGATGTGGGGATGGTTAGGAAGAATTTCTGGGACAGTTAATAAGTAAGTATAAGCTCATCAGCATTTCTGTGTAAGTCATTTTGCTGTCTAGTCATGTGTTCCTTTGTTTCACAAATATATCTAAGATAGGGTCAGTGTTAAATAACAAGTGATTAACTACAAAGAAAGAAAGAAAAAACTCTGTTACACTGGAGTACTGCAGTCCTCTCACTAGCTACCGGCTGAATTAACTGAAGGGTAATTTCCCACCACCAGTTATTAGTATAGTTGGGTCAGTGGTAACCAATCAAAGGATATCATTAGTCAATAACACTGAGTCCTGCCATCTTTCTTTTTCTTGCATTGGAAATTCTACAAAAAACAACTTTGATATTATTTTTAACTGCTGGCTAAAGATAATGAAGTTATTTGGACAATGTTATTTAAAAATTATGTGTATTTCTTCCCAGAAAAATAAAACAGAAGTATCTCAGCATCTATATGAACAATTTTGGAATGTAGACAAAAACCATGTTAATCAAGAAGGATCCTTTAGTGGTTACAAATATCTCCAGTAGGTGACGTTTCACTTGTCCTTGTGGCTCAGGTTTCCATTGTCACCGGACAGGACTGTGTCCATTCTGCAAACAGTGATCCCTGTTTCCATTTCTGTCATTCAAAGATCTTTCATGAATTCTCTTTTCCATTTTTAAAACAAAGGGCACATGAAAGATGCTATATAGAGTCAAAGTCGTTTTATAATCTCTGATGGCATCTTCATCCTGTAACTGCTATTCTGGGATTTTGTAGCCATAACACAAAGCACAGTAATCAACGGCAGAATGCAAGATGAGATTAGAATTGCTGAGTCTGATCACCCAATCAGGCCCTGCAGCTTGAGTCAAATGCATGCTTTTCTCATGACTGTCCATTTGTAGAAATTACAAATAGCCTTTTAACAGCTGTGTCTGATCAGTGTAATTTAACTTTCCTTCTTTTTCAATTCAGAGTTCAGTTGAATTCCTAAAACAGGTAAATAAATTTGAATTAAAATAAAAAGTTATGCTAATAATTACAAGGGCAAAATTATTATCCTTTTACTGTTTATGGGGAGAGTAGCAAAAATTGTAATAACAGTTCTACTTTTGAGCACTGTCATGCATTCATAATAAATCTATAAATAATGCCTATAATTCAAAACTTATATTTTAAAAAGCTAACCGTGATGAATATGTCTAGATCAAACATTTTTAAAGCCTGATTATAATAAATTTTTTAGGCTAGGTCACTGGTGTGTAAAGCTACCCAAATGTTTAACTTGCATCTAAATTCTGTATTTTTGTTTCCAAGGAAGAGACAAAGATTAAGCAGAACAGCAGGTCAGAGAGTGTAATTCAACAATTCTTCATTTATATAGAGTTGAATCAGTATAATCAGCTCCATTACCTTCCTGAATAAGATGAAGTTTATCTCTTTTGCTATAAAACTGTTACATCAAGGACTATTCTGATGACCTTCCCAAGGTTAATAATAATCCTATTACAATGAGTTAGAATTATTGAGATAATCCTTTTAATTTCAGTTTTTACTATTATCCAGAATAATTCTTGCTTCAATTCATTTATTAACATATTATATACCAAATATAATACTTGACCTTAGTTAAGCATTGTATTTATATTTAAAATTATTACAAAGTTAAA
>NW_004524592.1:5543464-5580640 GCF_000260255.1 Octodon degus | reverse complement strand
ATGTGTGTGTGTGTGTGTGTGTGTGTGTGTGTGTGTGTGTGTAAACCCTGCTAGATGCTCATAGCCCAATGGATAATTGTAAATGGAATAAAAAGTGTTAAACCAATTTCAACTTTCTGACCTGTCCTCTGAAGTGAAAACTTTACAAGATAAACAATGATCTTGCTGGTAAGTTGTGACAGTATATCAACAGGTGTCACTGCAGGGTTAGAGCCTAATGTTAGGTCTGTTATGCTTCTTACATTAATTTTACCAACACTTCTTATGACCAGCAACTCCTTTTCCTACAGACCTTTGGAAAAATTTATGGAATGCTGTGATATAACTTGAAAGCTAAAATACTGCTATTCTGGATATAGAATACTACAGATATTTTGTGCTACTAAAACAAAGATTAGTGTCTTTAAAGATGGGTCAGTGAAATCCCACTTTTTATCTCATATCTTGCCATAGCTTTGAGTTCTGTTTAGTTTATAGGAAGGCAACCTAGTAGAAAACTCAGAGTCGTACACATAGAGCTTATGAGTCAGCTTTGTCTCTCACTGTCATTTTAGCATCTGTTGACCTTTTGTTTTATGAGTTTCAGAGTTCTTCTCGCCCACCTGTGATTAAACTCCAGTTGTTTCTTGTATGCCTAGTGCAGAGTTCCAGTTTCTACTTTGGAGCTACTTGTTTGATTCCCTGTTAACTTATTTAGCTCTTCTGCTGAGAGGGTCTTTCTTATACTCTTAAAAATCATCTGTCTTTATTAAAATGCCATTTCTCTTTGGCAACAGGTCTCCATCTTAGACCTAAAACTCATATTCTTGTATTCTTCTCATTGAGGCATATTTCTACATTATATATTGCTAATGTCAGTTTGGACAATTTCTCTCTCTCTCTCTCTCTCTCTCTCTCTCTCTCTCTCTCTCTAACTTTTTTTTGTATTTTGTGCGAGGTCTCACTACACAGCTCAGACTCATAGTGATTCTCTTGATCCTCTTGTTTTAAGTCTCCTCAGTGCTGGGATTACAGGTGTCTACTACCACACCTAGACTCAGTTGCTGGCTCTGCACACCCGGGGGCAGGGCCAGGGTAGCCTGTGGTGCTAGCAATCAAACCCCTGCCCCTGTGTCTACACACACACTTGTTGACTACACTCTTTTCTTTACCATGATTCAGCATACTCCTACTGTCAATAGACCTGCCCCTTTGCACCACTTCCTGCAGCTATCTGCTTTCTCAATCGCCAGCATTTCTGGACATTTGTCTTGCTACTTGCCATGCTACATTAGCACAGGTGAGTCCTCAAGTAGTTTCTGAAACACAGCAAGTCAGACACCACCTTAAGGAGTTTCTGGACACTCAGCTTCTCCCAAGAATGCCCTTGAACACAGCTATGGCTAATAGATGAGCACAGAAGCAGAGAATGCCAACTAGGAGGCGTCCCAGAGCTCACTCATTGGTGCTTCCTTTTCTGGTTGGAGTTTTGGACATAATGAGAAGCCACATTCTTCTAGAATGTGGAAAGGTTAGATTCAGGGTCCAGTGTAGTCTACATTGACAATACATGAGAAATAATGGATTTTCTAGCTGTTCCCACTTATGATTCCATCCATTGTGCCCAATGATTTATTTTTCTTTGGTGTTTGTACCTGGCAAGTATTCCTAGTTGGTAACATATGCTTCACTTGATTGCTGTTTGATGAATGTTTTAGTTTTGCCTCATTCATTTTATTGTTTTCTCATGAAAACCCTTACTATGTTTGTTCATCTCTCAATTTTTTTCTTTTTTATTCCTTTTTTTTTTTTTTAAAGAAAATGAACATCAGTACTCAGCAATCCATGTATCAGAATTATGGAGATTAGAAACAAATTCTTTCTTAACCAACTTATTTCAATTCTTATTTACCTATTGCTTACTGGAAATCATATACGTTTTATTTGTCTTGAAATCCATAAAGAGGACATATTAAAGCAATGAATCATATCCCCCCACTGACATTAATGTTGTTCTCGGCAAGCTTGAGAAGCCATTTTGAACATAATATCAATTCAGATGTTGTGATATAATAGCTTAGGGAATTAAGCAGGCTTTTTCATTCTGTTCTGTAAATAACAAGAGAAAGATAAAATGATTTTATCATTAAACAGCACCCCCTGGTCCAAATCTTTTAAAAAGTAGTCAATTTTTCCAAGTTTATAGAATGTTCAACTGATTTTTTTAAATAAAGCATTGGTTACTTATTGAAATTTATCATTTGATTAATAATATACTGTTTTAAAAATTCAATCAAAGATGTTTGATTTGAATGTGGATTTTTAGAAGTTTGGAAACAGCAAGCACAGTGAGATTTCTTGACTATTTTACTTTTCAGTTTGTTTCTTGTAAAAATATAAGATTTACTATTTTGAACTTGAAATTTATATGTGCATCCTTTTCAATTAAAATGAAAATAAGAACTATCTTTTAGCAAATCTACATTATTCATGCTTTGTTAGTGAGTACAGGGGGAAATGAGAATTTGAATATTTCTTAAAATCAAATATATTCAGTTGTAGGCCTATAATTTGTTTTACATTAGTAAGCTGGGTTTTTAAAAATATATTTTAGGACAGGGTCTACAGAGTCTCACTGTGTAGATTGGACTCATAGTGATCCTGCTGTTTACAGCCTCACAAGTGCTGGGATTACAGGAGCCCACCACCATGCCCAGTGTCATTCGCCCTCTCAGAGTGCCCCAGGGGCGGGGCCAGCAGGCAGGCTGAAGGATCGAACTCCTGGCCCCTGAGTCTGCATAAGCAGGTGCTTTAATCTGTTGAGCTATGTGGCTGGCCCTTAAGCTGAATTTCTTTTAACAAAATTATTCTTGGCATTATATGGTATTTTTAAAAAGTCATCTATTTACTAATGTGGGAAATCCAAAGTCTAGAATTTACTATGTTGGAGAAACTTGAGAGAGGTGGAAGACCATTGTGGATTCATATAAAAATATTAAAGGCCAGAACCTGGGTAGTAACAAACACCTATAATCCCAGCTATAGTGGAATTTGTAGTAGGAGGGGTGTGAGTTTAAGGCCAGCCTGGACAATATCAAGAGATGACATTTATTTTTCCCCAACAGAATCAAGATCTATTTTGTACAGATGCAAATATGATAAATCATTATATTTATCTAAAGAATATCAATAAAATTAACCTTTAAAAAAGAGACAATTATCTTTAAAAAGCAGAAATGTTAGAAATTAATCTTGCAGTTGTGTACAATGTTCTCATTTCTCACAAGTAAAACTAGAGCAAAATAGGTATAATCCCATCCAAACCTTTTTCAATTGGAGACATTGTTGCAGGCTGTGTTTACATTTGAATGGTTTTATTCCCTTTATACCCTCAAAAAGCACTACATTAAATATTAATGCAACCTTTTACCTTTCTGATTGTTCGCCTTCACTTCTACTAAATAGTAGCTCCTCGGTCTATACAAAAAGATGAAGATGAGAAATGGTGTTTAGTGACACAATGTAGCCAATCTCAAGATATCATTTCAGCTCCAAAATAGGTTATAGCAAAATGCTGGCAACTCAAAGGACTGATATCATTCACAAGAAGTTATCACCAATGTGCTTCCGTGCTTACTATATCTTGCTTCTTTTCTATTATTTGTCTCAAAGATAAAACTGCAGGAATGAGTAGCAATTATAACACAAAACAGAAAGCAGTAAAGAAGCACTCTTTGCTTCTTTTTTTTTTCTGGTGAAGACAGAAAGCATAATATAAATTTTCTAAACAAGATTCACCTTCCCAACAAAACAAGGCATTAGTTACCTCAATTATTTCAATAAAAGGGCCTCAAGTACAAAAGCTTCATAGAATAACACCAACAATAATTTTAACAAGTAGGAGTCTTAGAAATTAAAATTTCACTTTGCAAACAGTTTCCCCAGCCAGTATTTCTTTCGACTCTTACACTGGTTAAAGTTTACAATGTCTTCCATCAGTGATGGGTAGATGAGTAGGCCCATGGTGGCCCTGCCTCATGTAATGAAAATAGCTGGGTCAGCTTATTTGTCTCTCATATTTGCCCTTCACAACAAGTTTGTTTTTTATTAACGACTGTGTGTCCTGATGCCACATCTGTTGTACCCCTCTAACATAAAACCTACATGTGGATGCAATAAGACTGTTTCTCATTCCACAATGTAGTGGATTCTCAACTAATGAAAACAGAAGATTCCTCAATTTATTTTTCTTTCCCCAAATCTTTTTGGGATAATATTTTTATCTAGCAATCAGTTAGCACAGCATTTGCCATTCTCACCTTCAGTAACAAATGCCTGCTCCCTGCACACTGGACTATGTACTGATCAGTGTTGTGGACTAGCAAAGCCCACAGAACAGCTACAGAATTATTCTCCTAGTGAATAAGAAACCCTCGAAATGACCTTAGCATGATGAGCTAAATGATTGGCATTATTCACTGAATAGACCAAAAATAAAGGGAAGAGTTTCACTTTATGTAGAAAGTGAGGGAAAGCCCTATGGAAAGCATAGCACCTAGGCTGGGCTCTGAAGGAGCAATATATATATATATATATATATATATATATATATATATATTCCAGTTAAATAATGACAGAAAAGGCATAAACTCCCACTAGTCAGGTCTAAGACATGATCTATAAGAGTCACTAAAAGGAATCAAGCCTGCTAATTGAAGTGCTATGTATCTATTATTTTTGACTATAAACCAGTTTAGATGATATTGAAATCAAGAAAGGTATTTATTTCTAAGTGTACATTCAGATTTTCAGTCTTTGTGAATTATTGTTTTAGGGAAGTGTAGTTGAATGCATCATTGATCTACTAATTATAACACCTGAAATAATGTGGGGAAGTTTAAATACAGTAGTTTTTAGAGTACACAGTTTAAGCATAATTGTCTAAAGCTTCTACTCTTCCCTTTTGCTCTTCATACTTCCTTGTGTGCATGCAAACACACAATTGTGTGTCCCCTGAGACTAAGTAAGCCTTAAAGAACGTACTGCTGTGAATATATCCAGCCTGCTTTTGCTTTGCACTCTGAGGCCCCCTTTGTATTTTTACTTTTGCCCTTTGAGGTCATTATAAGAAAATAAAGGTTACCAGAAAACCAGCAATGAGGTGCCACAACTGTCTATCTGGCAATGGAGACAGCTGTTAAGTGGCTCACGGATGGTTTGCTTATACAGTGTGGACAAACCGGACAAAAAGATCACCACAGGGAGAATGCAGTGGGAAAACATGAGAGGTCAGCACAGTCTTCAAGATGGCATGTGATTTAAAACTTACAAATTGTTTCCTTCCAAAATTTTCCTTATAATAACTTCATATCACAGTTGCCATAAATGAACGAAGGGAAATGAAACCAGAGATAAGGGTGGGCTGGTGTACATAACCATACGCATATACATTTAAGTGCATTTGCAAAAATGTAAATTGTATATGTCAGTCTCAGTTTCTGACTACAAAATCACAAAAGAGAGAGAATGTAATGGAGAGTCTGAGGATCATGATACTTTTATTAAATCTCATTATTTTCAAAATTAAGAGTGAGGTGGATGCATCTCATGTGTTTTTAGACTTTGCACCAAGATTCTAGTGTGATGCATCTCATGTGCATTGAGACTTTGTCCACAAGATTCTAGTGTGTTTGTTAGGGATCAATAGAGGAATGGAATATGGAACGTTAGCTTTTTTTTTTTTTTTCAGAACCGGAGATTGAACTCAGGCCCTTGCCCTTACCAGGGAAGCGCTTATTCCACTGAGCCATCTCCCCGGCCCCAAAATATGGAACGTTGGCTTTTAAATTTAATTCTTTTCATGATTCTGGTGACAAACCTATACTTTTCTGATAGGTGGTCAAAATCAAGAAAAAGCAAAACTTATATATCAAAAAATGTAACTTTTGTATCTGATAAGGTCAGTCAAATCCCCTCAGGATTTATCCTGAAACTGTACCACAGTTTGTAGATCTTTTCAGTGTCAGCGATGTGGATGAGTCTCGGCCATTGCTTGACCAATTTGCTCTGTGTGAAAGACTGAGAGAACATTTTCTCTCCATGTGACTCTCCTTAGGCATACTCTACATCATCAGTCACTTTTCTGTGTAGCCTCATAATCTTCTTGATCAGAAAATTTGGGACACCACTGAGTTACATGATGCTACACTACAAGTTCTCCTATGTCCTGAGCCTTCACTGAACTTGAAAAGGTAGGAACAAAATATTGGCTATCCTTATAGCCCTTCTTTTTCTCTAATTTTCGGGTCTGCAAATTTAAGTTGTTAACCCTCTTGAAGACAAGCTTGATATTATTACCCTAAAACATAGGCTGTTGAGCTTAATATCAGTGTCTGTCTGAATATCAAATACCTTAGACATAACATGGAACCAGTATTTTCTGTCAAGTCAATCATAGATATGCTAAACTTTAAATCCATACAGAATGTGAAAAAAATTAAAAAATAAAAAATAGAAATAACAATTACAAAGTTTTGCACAGAAATTTAGAAATCTAGCCATATATACCACTGTAGCAGGATAGTCCTGTGACATTTTTTTCTTGTCTCTTGTTTTTATTTATTACCTTTTTTTAAAAAACAAACATTTACTTGAGAGAGAGAGTATAGCAGTAATTGTTATGATATTAGAAGCAGTATGCTTTTAGAAGACCAGAATGACAGAGATTGCAAGCATGACCCTATTATTACACATTGCTATCTTCAGTGAAGTTGCATAGCTCACAGGTATGGCTATCAGAAAGAAACCAACCAACAACAAATACTGGAGAGGCTGTGGGGAAAAAGGAACACTTCTCCACTGCTGGTGGGAATGTAGACTAGTGCAACCATTTTGGAAATCAGCATTGAGACTCCTTATAAAACTAGGACTGGAAATCCCATTCATACCATGTATCCCCCTACTGGGAATTTTCCCAGAAGAACTGAAAATATCATATCGTAGTGATATATGTGCACCTATGTTTATAGCAGCACAATTTGTGACAGTGAAATCTTGGAAGCAACCAAAATTCCCGTCACTTGAGAAATGGATGAAAAAGTTGTGGTATTTTTATACATTGGAGTATTACTCAGCTATAAAGAATAATAAAATTGAAGCCTTCATATATATGTGGATGCCACTTGAAGATATACTCATAAGTGAAGTAAAACAGACCCACATGTGTAAATATCTTATAGTTTCCGTATGTAAGAACTCAAAAGAAGAAATAAAAATAGAAAGTTATAATACAATTAAATGAAAAGCAAGAACTTAAGAATTAAATAACGAAGAGAGGGCAAGGAGAAAAGCAAACATGACAAGGGTAAAATCATACATTTATATGCAGAAGATAGTTAAGGCAATGATTCTGAGAATCTCTGTCAGGTTTCTTTTTTTGAATAAAAATGGAAACTTTATTGAATTAAATGTGCTTACACTGTAATTACACAATTACAAAAATACATTCAGACATTACTTATCTCCAGAATGAAAACTTCTATGAAATAGTCTGGGAAAAAAAACCCTAAATCTAATCAAGCCTATAAGCTCTAAATCCCAATGTTAAAGGAGTACACAGGGAAGTAATGCATGTTAAATGACACATATGATATCATTCCTTCACCTAACAACAGAACTGAAAGTTAAAAAATAATCTCTAGATTAAATAAGATTTAAGAGGCTAATAAAACATGCTTGGATTTTATTAGTTTGCTTGGAAGCAAACCAATTGAAAAAATAGCCAACAAACAAAAATTTAAAAAAACTATGATGTGGGCATTAATAGGACATTTAATGATGTTGATGAATTATCTTTACTTTTGCTGTAGTGATATATATATATATATATATATATATGTAGGAGTTTACCTCAAAATAATTTGGACTGAGTTGTAAAAGAGTGGGTAGTTATAGATGAAACAAGATTGGTCATGGAATTTGTATTTGTTGAAGCCCAGGAAATTGATTACATCATCGATTTGTGTGTATATTTGCATTTGCTTTTATTTTTTTATTTTTATTTTTTTTAAAGGAACTATTACTTTTTTGAAACTAGCAGTTCATTGGTAGGATTCTCACCCTGACTAACTATATATTTTACCAATTGTCTGTATGAATCAGTTTTCTTGTCACTTGGCCGTGATAACAGAAACACACAATTTATGAAAAGAGAAATTTAATTTGGCTCAAAATTTCAGATTTAGCGTTCTGCATAGCTCCGAGGCAGGAGCATTGTGATGGAATGTTATGCAGGAGCTTGCGGCACTACATTCATGAGGAGCAGCAAGCAGAACAGCAGAGCAGAGACAGAGAAGGCTGACTCCCAGCCCGTGGTTCATCCAGGCACGGGTGCAACTGTGCTCTACCGCCCTGCTAGGCCTGGCTTATTGCAGTCATGCTGACAGTTACAGTGAACACTCACAAATATTTATTCGCAGCTCTTACAGTGGAGAAGCATAGTGGGGAGTAAACAGAGAAATTATGTTAAAAGAAACCCTTTTCTTACTGTTTTCATTTTTGTTTGTAATGCAAGCACAGCATTCAGTTGGTGTTTCTGCTTAAATTGTTGTATTACATATTTGTTTTTCCCAAAGGGGGAAAACCCACTATTGATTATTATAACATTTATGGTTTACATGTTTTCTTCATATGTATGATGAAACTACTGCAGACATTATTTTTTTTCAACAAAAAAGGTGAAAGACTTATATGATCTGAAGAGAAACCAGAGTATTCTCTTTAAAGATAGAGAATTGTCATGTAATTTTTGTTTTTAAAAATAGAAAATGCCTTGTTGAATTTTAGGTGATGTTTAGGAAAATCGTAGCCTTCTTACATGGTCACTACATCACTCTTAAAACTTGTTTTTGAATCATGAACAATATTTTGTACAATGAATTATTTGATTAGTTTCTCATTAATTTTTCTTGCCTTGAGCAGTGCATTCGAATCCAACTATAATGAGTCTTGTGAAGATGTGATGGGAAACATATCATCTTTCTAATTAATAACTTTACAACAAGAATAATAGTTCCTCCTAAAAGCAATAAAGTATTTATAAAAAACAATATTTGATACTTTTTCAATTATCTTACTGATTGAATTCAGGTTTTGTGGCATATGCCCCATTACATAATTAAATATATGTAGGAATCAAAGGATTTTTTTTTTTTTTTCAGGGCAGGGGTTGAACTCAGGCCTTGCACTTGCCAGGCAAGTGCCTATTCAACTGAGCCATCTCCCCAGCCCAGCTATCTCCCCAGCTCAGAAAATATTATCTTAAAATGTTATTCTTCATTTTCATTAGCAAGTAAAGTTAATACTTTAAAACAAATGAATTTCAGTATATGCGTTTCTTTTGTACAGCACACTGGTGAATATCCCTTCAATACATTGGTGTCAAATAAGGTAAGCCTGGTCCATCTATTTCGCTTTGGCTATTACTGTTATAAACTCTCCAACATCCAACTCTTAGACAATGACCACAGCATTCATTTTATAATACTATGCACATATGGAGAAGAAAAATATTCTAGAAGATGATGATGGATTTTTTTCAAAGATACAGAGTCCTTTGAGTTTATTTCCTTTAGCAGCATGTTCTGAAGAAGTTGAACAGTCCATCGCTTTTCTTTAAAAAAATACCTCTGAAATGATTTGTTGAATTTGAGGCCTTAAAGAGGTCCTAGTTAACTTTCAAGCATATTAAATTATATATTTTTTAAAAAGTGTGATATTCAAGTGGAATTGACTTATAATAGTTTTGGACAGTGCCACATTCCTCTGCCAAATGATGCTTTCTAGATAATTGACCTTGTTCTCCACTTGACCTTACATGAAAAAGGAAGTTACAGCAGAGAAGTCCTTGACAACCACAGAACTCAAAATGCTGATGTGGTCAATCGACTTATTTGCGCTAAGCATACCAAGCTAATAGATGGTACTATTTACGGGGACTCACTAAGTGTTTGAAGCTGTTTTGTGGACAAAAGGATTTTTAAGTTAATTCATTTTGTGGAAGGAATAGTTTAACCAACTTAACATTTTGTTGTCAGAATGATGATGAAATTTATTTGCTTACATAATTGATTGGACAGGTAGCAGAATGTATTTCTTTCTAGAATGAAAATGTTTTGAGGTTGTCAAGTGGCATTTCCTATTTCATCTCGTATCACTTTACAGAATGAATACAAGATCCTTTTCATTTAAAACAAATCAGCATGGGTGTTAATGATTGGTGGACAAACTTCAAAGTGAAACTCTTCTGCTATCTATTGACAGAAACATATTTGCACTATCCTTTAACAGGACATTAGTTATCCAAAAGAATTGTTTAGGAAGAAGCTCATATCTCAGCCATGCAACAAGATAAGAATGCGGTGATTTTCTTCACGTTCAATGCTCCATACATGAAGTAAACATTCAGGATGAAATTTTAAAATGCATGGCTGTGGTGAGACTATTCAGACAATTGACAGTTCACAAAGAGGATCATGACAGGAAATATGCAAAGCTACAAAACAAGTTATCAACACGAACGGTGAAATTACTTCGTTCTGCAGATGCACTTGTAATTGAATTAGATTACTGTATTATAATCCACTTCAGCCCAGAGGCTTGCACAATGAAGGCAAGTGGCAAAACAGGGCAATCACAATGGGCCTCTGCCACCCAGCTCACATTTCTCTGTATTAGCATACCACCTATTGCAGCAAGTCTGGATTGCTGAAAATGGTTTCCTAGAGTATCACACAGACAGGGCCATTCATACGACACACAGTTATTGAAAATATTTCTATGCAGCCTTTATTTTAAGATGAAGCCTCTCCATTATGGTTTTTGCAACAATAAAATATAATACATATTACTAGGAGAAAAGCATTTCAGGGCTATCTAAATAAAGAAAGAACATCATATATTTTTATCATATTTAAAGGATCTGTGATTATTTCGATTGTAGGTTTTCATTCTCCATAGATAAAGACTATAGAAGCATTTACTGTCAATTCTCAACTGTGTGAATTAGCTCCAAAGTCAGTGTTTAAAATATTATTCCATGAATATTCAAATGTGACCCCTCTTCAGGGCCATTTAAATAGTGTGTATTATTAGATTAGTAGGGGTCACGCTTAGCTGTTGAGACAGATGGCTATTCATCCTTTACTATTTTGTGGTTAATTTTCCCACTTTTGCTTGCTACCCGTTTGTTTTAGAATTTCAGACCAATCACAACCCCCAATTTAAGTTTCAGTGGAGCAAGGAGAGAGAAACCCAGGCAGCGGCACAGATTATGACTTAAGAATAAGCAAATAGTTTAGGCAACCATATATCAATTGAAAGTGACTCATTGGGGCAGGAACAAATATTTAAATATAACATTAGAATATGTTTAGGAGAGAATATATTCTTATAGGAAGCTGGAGGAAATTTCATACATGAAAATGAAGCAACTACTGATTAATGTGAGTTTGAGTCATTCATGGTAGAACTATCAGATGAACTATGTTCTCCACCTCCAGCTCCCTGGTTAAAATTCTACTAGAAAATGTTTGGCCAAGATATCTTGTATAAATTAACACAATGATGAGATTTCAACATTTACAAATTGATTAGATCTTTTCTAAGTACCAAAATGTACAAGATTGCAAGTTCTAGCCAGACTGAATAACTTAATGAGAAGTTGCCTCTCAACGGATTTTAAAAAAAAAAAGGGGGTGAAGGAAAAGCAATTTAACTTAATGGAAAGGGCCTGGATTCAACCCAGTACTTTGGATGAATGAATACTATCTACTGCTTGGGGTGTTTTGTCTTCTAGAAGCAATGAATTGACGAGGAGGCACACACTACCATGACATTGTTGTTACACTTTTCAGTGTGTTAATTAGAAATTGAAATAATCCTGTCACATATAAATTATCTCTTAAGTATCAGACATATTTCACATGAAGAAAGTCTTGGCTCTTCACATCTGTAAGTAAATATTATAAGATCTCCGGCAGTAATAACTATTAGGAAAAGAGAAAGTTTGTTCTGTCACAAACATACCCAAATGTACCTCTGAAAGGACACAGACTAACCTCATAGCTCCTTCCAGTACAGTTCAGTTTTATGCATCTAAGCAAGATTAAACATTTACAAATAAAATGATAGAAGATTTCCAGGTAAACTTGGGATTCGGGACAACAGACCTACTAAGTATCTTTTAGATACAGCTCTAAAGTGAGCTAAATTTAATACCATAAAGACTGAACACCCAGAAAAAGAGACAGATCATTCTTTATCATTTTTGTTGTTTTTTTCTTCCTTTGAAAATAACAAAAGAAAGAAATCAAGGCCTTTTTAGTGATGAGGGATTTCACAGACTTGGAAAATTGACCCTAAACTAGTAGTGAAGAAATCCCAGAATTAAGCGGACTTAGACCAGGGTCCTCAGTGGCTCCCAATCCAGCAGTATGAAGCATACATATTGGTTTTCTACTGCTGTATGGAAAGCTACTTCACAACTGAGTAGTATGAAACAACAATTAGTTTACTGTGCTCGCAAACTCTCTGTATTTGGAGTTTGCAAGGTGTGGAGTGGAGATTTTGCTCTCTGTTTTGTCATATGCAAAACCCAAGTGGGGATGATTTGAAGGACTGAGCACAGAGAGGGCACGGTTGGCTCTGATGGCCTGCATGTTGACTTCCCTGAGAACTGGTGTGCTAAGCCTCCTCCTCCATGTGGAAGTTTTGAAGATGAGGCTTCGCAGAGATGGTTAGGTTCTGAGAGTTGCGCTTTTGTGAATGCAAGTCATACCCGGAGTTAGAGATTTCAAAGAACTCTTTACTACCTCTGCCAAGTAAGATCCCAAAGAGAGGTCATCTACGATCCATGAAAAAGGTCACCAGTTGAGTCATTCAACTATTTTGCAGCTCCAACTACAAATGGACTCTTTTTGTATTACTCTAATACAATAAAAGGAAGTACCAGGAGCGACATTTTTGTCTGATGTCTAAGCTTATTTAAAATGTTTCATGTTTTATATAATTTACAATCAACAGATATTTCTTTTTCTTTTTTGTTTTATGGAAAAAAGGTAAAACAGAATTTCATAACAAAATATTAGAAGAGTAACAATGGTTAATACATTGCATATTGTCACCTTCTAAGCAGTTACTCAGAGTAAAGATACAGGCATAAAACTTTCTCCAATCAAAACAGCATAACTCTTCCTTTTCAATGAACGAAGAGATGCTAATAGTATAATTTTCAGTTTCCTCACTGTTCCCTTCTCCTCTCACCCCTCCTAGTCCTTTTTCCTTTCAAAAACAATATATATATATATATATATATTTTCCATTCCATGGCATCATTGTACATCTTAGACCTTATTTCCCCTTGCGGAGTCTTATACCAGGGGAGACCAAACAATGTTCACATAGGTAAGTTTGATTTATTTCATGTGCTATTTCTTGATTGTATTTTAAAAATCATGTTTATTTTAAAGCATGTGCATATTTTAGGTGTTTATTTGGAAAAGAAAATAATACTCATTTATGATGTTTTCAATAGGTCCTCCCATCTTCAAGTCCTTCAACCATATGATCACGTCCAGGATATCAATAGTTTCCTTCACTTTTTCTGTTTTTATTACTACATGCTTGAGATATATAGTGAACAGATTCATCATGGGGAGGTGCACACACACATATTGCATTTTCATCCTTTTCATTTTCTCCCCCCCCCGGTATCTCTAAACATGCATAACCAATTAATTCTTAATAATTAGAAGGGACTATTAAATGTAACAAAATGTATGTAAAAATACTAATTTAACGTTACAAAGCAGCTGTCTATTTTTTTTTTCACTTTCAAGATGAGATCATTTATTTAGCAGAAGATTCCAATAATCATAGGCTAGTATTAAGGATTTGGCTTTTCTAATTGCCACAAAAGTTTAAATGACATAGAATATACTTTCAGCTAGTCTTTGTAATAGTCATGCTTATCACAAATCCAGAGAAACTGTATAGATATAGAGGGGCTGATTCAACAGAAAGAAGTTTATTCCTTGTAAAGATGCTTGTCAGTTTCAAGAACAGCACTGCCTCTCAAGGCAAAGGCATGAACTTTTAGTACTTGGATATAGGAGGAATATTAGATTTCAGCAACACATCCTTCAGAAGTGACCCTGAAAAAATTGTCTTAACGCAAAAGCATACCAGTATGAGTCACTCTTTAGAGTGCAGGCGGCTCTGTCCATAAGCAATGATAATATAGTGGGAGTGAACGCAAACACAAACAGCATGTAGAAGCATCTCTTCATGTATGTATCAAATATATACTCTATTAATTCTATTATTTCTCCTAGAACAGTGCATTTTGTAGTAAATCTTCCCTTATGTCTAATGTAAATAATATTGCCATCCCTGTCTTCTCTGTCATAATTACTCTCCCTGTTAACACCTCATAATGAGAAAAAAAGCAAATCAGTTGTGTCATTATACCTGGCTGCTAAGCACAAGCAGCACAGCCTTTAATGACTTTAACATATGTTCAAGTTTCCCTGGCCACTGGGAACTTCATTTATCTGCTTGTCCTTGAGGAGGCAAGACATGTCTGTTAATAACACGACCCTGAATTTCCTTCTATAGGAGTTGATATTCAGAACAAAATTTTCAGGTTCAGCACTAGAGATGACGCAATGGAGAGGTGTCCGACAAGCGGCGAGTGGAGAGTCTCTGTTCTCACCTTTTCCATCACAACCCAATGCCTGCCTTTATTATAAATCAGTCCACTAGGTGGTGATATAAATATGTAACACTCCAAAGATCCTGGGAATTGAGAGAATCTTTGAATACAGTGCAAAGGGTTCATACTATTCAATTAAAAGCATCACATTAAGGAAACCGCTGTCGTGACACTGACTTGAGGATTGTGAATTTTGATCTTATTCTCGTAGTGTAGGTGATTATCAGATAATTAGTGATGTAAACCATTCTGATTCCTCTTTCCCTCTCTGCCTAAAAATAACAATAAAAAGGCGCATTTTTAATCTTACTAGAACTGTTTAGCTAATTGTTTTAGTTCTCAGTTTTTTCTCCTGTCTGTTCAGGTTAGTCTTGGTCAAATTATTTAACCTCCTCGTGTCTCATATAGTGATATAATGTGAAGAAGAGCTAATAAAAAATGATTATAAAACACTTTGCAAAATTTTAGTGCCCAAGACAGCTACATTACTTTGAAGTCACCAGAAGTGTGACAAGTGTTCAGACAAGTACATAATTAAACTGTCCAAACTGCATTAGCCATTGATGGCATTTAACTAGGGCTGACTATTCCTATCAAGCTATGAGTTTAAATTATCGTGGCCTCTGTAACTCTCATAAACCTTACCACAATGGAGCTCAGAGGGAGCACTCAACTTTGAAAGTTTGTCTCCTTAGGAACAATAATGAAAACATCATTGGATTGAAATCTCTTCCATTTCTCCTTTGTGTTTTTCCTAAATTATTCACTTTTAAGAGAAAACAGTGAACAATATTGCACGTAATAACAAATGAATAGTGCTACAGTTCAAAATGAAATCTTTTTTGTAGCCTGAGTGACCAGGGCTTTACCACTACTTAAGCATAATTGATGTCACATGAGTGTTTGTGCACTTGAACATCAAATTCTCTAAAGCTCATATGAGAATTTTGTTACTCAGTAAGATTTCTAAGAATGTTCCACAGGTGATTTAAAGGCTTCCCGTGCTAAGCTTGCTTGTTGCCCTGTATCTCTGGTAGCTGAGCAGGATCCTGAAGCCACTGCTATTGCTAAGGCAGAGGAGCTTTGCTGCTTGTCATGGGCAATACCACGGAGCTTTGAGCAGTGGAGGAGTACTGAGGCTTGTGTCTCCCTCTATCATCCTTCCCAGTACCTTTATTATTTTAGTCCAGCTGGAAGCAGCTCACAGGAGATTGTGTGCAGCTCACAAGGAGAGAACACAATGCTGAGATACACAGCATGACAATTCAAGGGTGACAAATGGATCACAGAACGAAAGGGTCCTGGGTCTTGGGAAGAATACTGGCTGCTACTGTTGCGATCCATGCTGCTGGCCATGTCCAGTTCTGTAGCTGCTGACTCAGACAGCTCTTCTGGCCAGAAGCTTTTTATGCCCCTCAGACTTCTTTGAGGGCTTTGAGTCTCACATTCTACTTCTAGGTCAGGAGTTGACATTTTTTTTTTCCTTACAGGAGACACATACTAAATATTTTAGGCCTTGTGGTTCATGTTGTATGTCACAGAGCTACCTGGTTATGCTGTTGTATGGAAAGGCACTCACATGCAACAGGTAAACAAATTTGTATTACAATACAAATTTCTTTGTGGAAATGGGGCAGGCTGGATTTATCCTGAAAGCCAAAGTTTGTTAATCTTTTCTTCAAAATAAATGCTTCCTCTCAAGCGCCGGCCAAATAGCGGATTAAAGCACCTGAAAGCAGGCCCTGGGGCCAGGGGTTCTATCCCCGGCCCTGATGATCTGGCCCCGTTCCTTGAGTAGCACATGCCTGTAATCCCAGCTCTTGGGAGACTGTAAACAGACATATTACTATGAGTCAGATGTCGTAGTGAGACCCTGAACACCCTGTAGACCCTTCCCTAAAATACAAAAAAAAAATAATAAAATAAAATAAATGCTTCCCCTTCAAGGGTGGTGATTCACACCTATAATCTCAGAACTCTGCAGCCTGAGGCAGGAAGATGCCACAAGTTTGAGTCCAGTAGGGGCCACATAGTCAGTTCAACAGCACATGTCATCATTGTGTTTCTTGTTGCTGAGACAAAACACCTGATACTCAAAGTTAAGGGAGGACAATTTTAGCTAACTCATAGTCTGTAGAGGTTTCAGTCCATAGTTGTCTGGCTCAAAGGCAGGGTTCCTTGGCAGAGAGACATCACAGAGGAGAAGCAGTCCATGGCAAGAAGAAGGCAGCCAGCAAGCAAAAAACCTTAGTGGCTTTTGATGACTTCTGTGTGTGTGTGTGTGTGTGTGCGTGTGCGTGTGTGTGTGTGTGTGTGTGTGTGTGTGTATTTTGTATAGAGTCTCACTATGCAGATGACACACATGGTGATCCTCCTGTTTTCAGCCTCCACAACAGTGGGATTACAGGTGTGCACCACCATGTCCAGACTCTGACACAGCTCAATGCGCCCCGGGGGTGGGGCTATCACAGCTTGCAGGACTGAGGATCGAACCCTGGTCCCTGAGCTTGCCAAAGCAGACACTTAGTCCTCTGAGCTATCTTGCCCACCCATTGATGGCTCTTCATACTCTTACCTATGCTATGTGGACCAGGGAAGTGCCACATCAATTAGTGGACTGATTAAGTAATTACACATCACATGCTCTAGATTCAACTGTAGAAAAAAGCTTGACTTATGACTGCATGAAGCTTTGGGGAGACATCCAGACATAAACCACAATACTATGTCTAACTAAATAAATACTGCTAATTACTTATTCAAGATGTAGGCTACCACACTGCAAAATCAAGAAAGAAATACTCCTTTACTGTTGTTGCTTGGTTAAGAATTTTATAGAAAGATTTCTCGACCTCAGACTATTAGAAATGTAAGGGTACTAGCTCTCAACCTCTCTGTGGAAGTGCTGTTCACACATTTAAATTGAAATTATATCTGCCTTTGGGTCAGCAGGCCAACAGGGCAAGAGGAAATTCTGTGTCAGTCATTTTGGGGGCCACTTACTTGCTTCTGGAGTTATAGAAAAATATGAAATTATATAGTATTAAGAAAGTGAGACTTTGGGCTCTCATGGTCATGACTGATATCTCATGAGTTAAGCAGTGGATCCCTTCTAGCCAACGCATTCCATACAAGTCAGTGGGAAGCTGGTGAGGAAGGTTTTGTGTTCAGCTGCTACACTGCATAAGCGTCACTAGTTTCCATGTAGTCTTTTTGTTGTTAAGTGCAATAGTTGTGCTGTAGCACAAATTTTATCTCCTCAGCAAACTCTTCGATGATTTCCTTTTAGTCCACCAAATATAGCTCTTTTTATGGGAACTTGATCCTACTGGGCACTCTAAATTCTTTTGTTGGGGGCAGTCATAAACTTGTTTGGGTTTTGTTGCAGTGAATATGTCAATTAGACAACATAAACCAATTTTGAAGGAGAATAAAGAAAAAAAAAACCCTCCTATTTTCTCTGCTTGAGCTAGTGTAAACCATGCTTTAAGCTAAGGTAGGCTATCTGTTATACTTAATTTGATTTCATAGCCTCTTTATGGGGCTTTGGAAGCAACTGGGTTTCCTATGTTTGAGTTTCAAGACAGAGTTGTAAGCCGTCCTGTGTGTATTTGTGACCAATGCTTAATAAATCATTCCGATCCAGAGGTAGCCAAATTAATATTATGGTGTACAGATCATTGAGGGTGAAATCGAGTTGAATTTAGCTATTTGCATTTGTCTGTTGGTGAGCTTTGCTTCCTCCAGGAATCAGAGGAATTTAGGTTTCGGTGCCCTACAAAGACTTCTATAATCAGACAGACAGGGGAAGATGGTGGAGAAGTAGTACAAAGTGTTGATAACAAAAGAAGAAAAATGAACCCAGAAATGAGGGGGCTGGAGAGAGAGCTCAGTAGCATGAGCGCCTGCCTGAGAGGTGCAAGGTTCCAAGTTTGATCTCAGGTACCACATGCTATCTGGGCCCCAGAACACTAGGTGTGCCATTAGGGTCCCAGAATTGGGCATGGTGGCACATGCCAGTAATCCTAGAGTTAGGGAGGTTAAGACAGGAAGATCACTATGAATCCAAATTGCATAGTGATAACCTGTTATCCTAAATTAAATAATTGATCAATTAAATAAAAAATAAAAAGATATTCATGACAGGAGCTAGTTATATTTTTTCAGATTTATTATAGATACAGTATAAATTAATCAATGATTTATTTTAGAATTGTGGATGCTTTCAAGAAACAAATTAACAATAAAAAAATCTGCCATGGTATATATCTTATCCTGTTGGGTACTCTACGGGGAAGAAGACATTCTAGCCTGTGTACCAGAATTTATGTGTGGCATTTCAAACACTGTCACATTACAGCATCTGTGTCCGTTTTTCCCAAGGTTGTGACCCAACAACTCCTTCACGACGGTCTACCTGTCTCCATGTTTTCTGGGGAAAGCGCTTGTGTCTGTGGTCGTGATCAGCAGATTCCTACCCAGTGATTTTCTCCCACACTGAACAGAATCACATTTCTACTTGAATATGTCAGGTTGAACTCTGAATGGGTGACAGTGTGCTCAAGATGACAGTTATGAGACTGAATCTGAGGGAGACTTTGTGATGCCACATTACATACAAAGATCTAAAACTTGAGATCAGGGAGGGTGTCTATGGAATATAAAATGAACCAGAAACCAGGAGGATTTATAAGAGCTCCATTCCTCTATTATAGCGTATAAAATGAGGTTGGAAAATCTGTGCAAAAGCTATAAATGCAGGTCAGGATCTGGAAGCCTTGTACAACTCACCAGTGTTATACTCCTCTATATTCTGATAGGACCAGATCCTTTTCAGAGTCATATACACTTTAAATTTTCTCCCAACGATATCAAGGCAGAATTCTGAATAACAGTTGCTACTATTTCAGCAGTTATAGCTTTTATTTTTATTTCAGTGAAGTCAGCAGTTTTTGAGGAGTAACCTCCAGCTATGTTTAAAGAGCCGTCTTCAGCCGTCAAATCTTTAACACATGAGTGTTAGGCATAGTTGGAAGGAGGGAAAAATAAAACCTGGTTTGAATGAAGTAAACAGTGATATAGATTTTTCACAAAGAAATGTCAATTGCGTTCTCTTTGTCTCCTTGCAGAAAGTGCAAATATATGACTTGTGTGCATGTGTAATACTGAGGGCTGCAGTCACACCCCTTGCATTGAGTTGCACCCCAAGCACCAGCCCCCTTTGGAGACAAGCCCCCTCAGCTGCTATTACTGACGCTACAGGTGTCTGTCTCCGTGTAAAGCTCTGTAAATAGAGTCAGGATTTACTTCCTAAATATAGAATGTACGGTTTTATGTCACAAAATCATTAAATCTGTTTGTAAGGAACTATTCTTGTCATTTTTTTGCCACCTGTGGCGGAAACATGCTGATTACTATCCTTGACAGAAGTGCAGACAGGATCAGCTTCCAGTGCAGAGATACACTTACAGAACTGCACAAGATCACACTGCAGGGTCTGAGCATCTAGAAAGTTCTGTCACATCTGTGTTTGCTTGAGGCTGACACAGGCCTTCCCACTAGTGTTGATGAAATTATCCAGAATTATTTACCTTTTCCTCCACAGTCTGACATATATGAAAGCATGAGCATTGGAGTAGAGGAACAGGCTAAATTTCTACTCCCAAGCTCTTAGAAATATCTAACCCACAGAAACATCCCAAGACAGTGTCTGAACTAAATTCAACCTGATGAATCAAGCACAATGCAGGTTCCAATTTTACAATGTAGGTAAAATTTAGCTTACTTTTTCTACACATAATTTAAATTTCCCAGGGTCACGTTTTTAACCACACATTTTCTTTAATTCAGCATACAAATTCCTTCGACAGATCTTTGGTCTGATGTGAATCTATCTGGCTTCAGGTATGATATCACTGAGAGAGTACACAGAGAAGGGAAGTGGTAGATTTCACACTGTATCATGGTGAATCTAATGTGCCACTCACCGCAGATGCCCTTTTGGCTTATGGACTTAAGGATCATCATGAGCTAGGAGGACACTTATTAATTTGAGATATTAGATCGCAAGCTAGATGCTGTACTAGGCTATTTTATCTTCTCTTATAGTCTGAGGGCACAGATGAGAACCAAGTGAAGTGACTATTTTTATAACTTATGCCAAATATTCAGGGAAATATAGAAAGTGACATGCGATTGGAAGGCAAAATAAATATTTTCTGAAGTGTTTTGTTTTTTTAAGGTATTATTTGAAAGATAAAAGCTTAGTAAAGACTTTGCAGATTAAAGAAATGGTAATATTTCTTTTCTTTATTTTTTTTCCTTTCATACTGCAGATTGAACACAGAGCCTTCACAATCAACTATGTGATTTTTTTTGAAATGGGGTCTCACTAAGTTGCCCAGATTGGGCTTAAATTTGTGATCCTCCTGCCTTTGTCATTTGCCCACTGTTTTGTGTGAAGTTTATTCCCCCTAACCCTCTTAACATTGGCTATAAAACAAAAAAAGCAAGAATGTCAGGAAAAAGAATAGAGTGAGAACTTTTTGGGCTGAGGAATTAACAAAACATTAAGAAGAAGAGATACATGCTTCCTATTGCTGTACTTCACTATATGCTAGTCAGTATTTGTCTTGCTTTGTCTTACTTTTCTTTCCTTGCTTAGACCAAATACTCATCACACCAAGTTAAATGAGGAAGGGTTTATTTAGCTCACAGCTTGTAGAGGCTTTAGTCTATAATTGGTTGGCTCCAAGGCAGGGTGCCATGGCAGAGAGATAGATCATGACCGAGAAGGCAGGGGAAAGCACAGTAGCTTTCTTTCTGTCTCTTATTTTTAGGCAGGCTACCCACCCTAGGGTAGGTGTAGCTCTCACATCCTCAATCCTAGCTAGACCTGTGCCATATCCATCAGTGGACAGATACAGTAACTACACACCATGACCCCAGCATTACACACTCTGGACCCACCCTGCCACTGTATGGTTGGGACATCTAGACACTAGCCATAACAATGTCTTACTTAATTTACCAACATAAAAGAATACGTCAATGGTATAAAGGTATAAAGCTGTAATAGAAATCAGAACAGAAGAGTGCATGAATAGAGGGGCCATTGACAGCAGCAGAGGTAAAAATTTTAAATGTTTTGATTCTAGGGATACTGGATTTGCATAATCTAGAAACAAATATTATTTTGTTTAAAGAACCATGCTTATTTTTCATTTTACTTTTAATATGTATCATATGCTCTTGCCAAAATAGTGAAAGTTCAGAAGAAAGAATTTCACTATGCATAATTCCTTTGAGAAAATATAGACTGTATTTGCACTATTCAAAAGGCATAGCCTTAGAGAGTTATATGCTACAATGGAACCAAGCCATCTGAACTCTTTTTTGATCCTTTAGAATGAAAAAACATTTCACTAATGTTTAAAATTTAGGCTTAGATTCTAACTATGTAATCATGTAGGTAAGAATTACTTATTTCACTCCTAACTGCATTGTTCAACCACATTTACCACATCATTTACTTTCTGTTTCAGTGCCTTCAAGATTTTAAAGATTATTTCCATAGGAATGAGAAAATGCAATCTTAGAATGAGGAATACCTTTTTCATTACTATGGGGAAGTTTTCATTTCTGTTCTTTTTTCTTCTCTGCTGTACTTACTTTGAATTTTATATAGGACAATAAAGTTTGTACTTTTTAAAAAAAAGTTGAAAGGGCTGGTGAGATCTCACCTGACTAGGTGCCTGCTTAGGCCAGTGCAGGGACTGGGTTTGATCCCTGGCACCACATGCTGCACTGGTCCCACCTCCTGGGTGCAATGACCTATGATCCCAGTGCTGGGGAGGCTGCAAACAGGAGAAGCACTATGAGTCTGAGCTGCATAATGAGACCCTATACCAAATACATTAAAAAAAGTTGAAATTTATGTAAAGCAAAACTTTTCCTCTTCATTGCTAGGTGTTGATAGGGACCACTTAGATACCTCACATGAGTTACTGGCAGAGAGTAGCATTTGTAGTTGTCAACTTTACTCTAAACCCTATGCTGGAGAGCATTATGCTTCCCTCTTTCCCTATATGTTACTGAGGACTTGAAGTATATTTTGTTGTTCCCTATCATCTTGTTTTGTGGCTGTTGTTGTTTATCTGAACAGGAAAGTTATTTTATTAAATCATGGTAGTGCATATGGCAGACTTTACTAATTTCAGATTCCTGTCAATGAAGTACAACATACCAGGAAGATAAGGGCTATAGTACAGGTGAGATCATCTTTCTTTTGGCCAAATATGACCCATCTGGATGAAGCTATACAGTTTTTAAAATAGGATCCAGTAATGACTTGTATCCATGTCCATCACAACATCTTTACAACCTGTCCCATGAAGAGCGGTATTTCTTTACTTCTGATACTAAGATACCTTTCTGGCTTACTTTGGCCAAAAATATGAACTGCCAATGACAGCACAGGGACTCTTCATTTCAGGACTGAGTTCTGTTCCCACAACTAGGTCATTAGATTAATTGATAGCTAAATGAGCACTTGTACATAGTATGAACATCACAATATTCAGAACAAAGAAACGGTCAAAGGAAACCCAAACTCATTGACTTTGCTTTAATTTGCATAATTCCTACATACAGTATAACAATATACAACAGAACATAAAACTACAGTACATTATAATACAATCAACAAAATTTACAGTGATGCATAAATAAGGTGTACTATGCCCCCCCAAAGAGATTAAGGTTCAATAAATGAGTTGTACCGAACTGTATAAAAAAACCTTGGGCCAGGGAGATAGCTCAGTAGAATAAGCATTTGCCTGGCAAGTGCAGGGTCCTGAGTTCGATACTCACTAGTGCAAATAAATAAATAAATAAATATAATAAAAAAACCCTATTGGGTGGCAATTCCCAGCAACAGGTCTTATGTCTGAATGGTTCTTAACAGGTAGGTTATTAAAGGAGGAATATTTGCATGTTGGTCATAAACATGATGCTTTGTGGGCTTGCCTATCACTCTATTCTCTTGGGTGCTTCCCTCTCCTAAGAAGATAAGCCCTGCCAGGATACAGGAGGATAAGGAGCCACGTGGATCACAACCCAGAGAGCTGAGATCACATGAGGTCATCTAGCTCTGAACAAACTCACTAGTTGGCCTGGACCTATGGCCAGTCCAGGTCAGTTGAGCCTGGCCTGTATCAGCCGCAACTCCTACCTGAGTCACTGATTTAAAAGCTAAAACAAATACCTATTTTATTTTGTAGCTGTTGTGTAGCATTATTATATTATAAGATAACGGATATAGGGTTATTTATAAATTAGAGATTTTCTACCTTTTTCTTCAGTAAACTTTCACACTGTGGCATGTGGTAGTAAGCTGCGACATCTAAAAGTCTTCAAAGACTTTTAGAACTTTTAGAAATAACCTTTTATTTATATTAAAATTTTCTCATTCGTAATTTTACAACTTCTTTTTCCTTCCAGCTTGCTAAAGATGAAGTCTACCAAATCCAAGGGGGGTATGAATTTCTTTAAAACTATTTCCATCACTGTAACAAGACATAGATGCCCTGTCCTCAGAGGTTGCAGTCAAGCTATCTGAGATGTTTCACCCCTTATCCCCTTGAATAGCCACACGAATGAAAAGCCATAAGTATTATGGAAACAGTTAACCCCCAATAGGGTACAAAGCTATTGCTTTTTCTTCAGCTGTAATCTTGGACCATTTATATCAGAGTCATCTTGAGGAGCCGGATAAAATGCATTTTCCCAGAATCTACCTAGACTTACACTCTGAGGAACAGAACTTTAGAGAACGTTGTGATTGCTGCATTTGACTGAAATTTTATTTGTTGCTCAGGATTTTTTATTACTGCTGAAATAATAAAGTAAGGCCAAATCAGCAGCCAGGTCTTCCATTTTTTAGGAGGGGACCTTTATCTATGGTCAAGAAAGAATAATCACTTTATTTCCAATGTACCATTCCTATTTAGATGTAAAATTAGAAGACATAAAGAACTGGATGCTTTCAGGAAACTAACTGTAGGAAAGGTGCTAGCCACAATTCCAACCTACAGTACTGAAGCACCTAACATGGAGCTGAGTTAAGCTTGCTTCCTTTGCGGCTGCTGATGTCAGCACACACATCTGTCTACATTTGTCTCGGGCTTACTGGTCTACCCATTTCATCTGCCTTCTAGAGTTCATGAAAGTGTCTCTCATTAGCAGGCTGTAACTTAAAACAGATGAAGATGACATTCTGGAAACCAATTTTCCCACTTATTCTGTGGTGCAGAAATGTCACAAAAGGAACTGATAATCAAGATAAACTGACACCATGTAATCCAGTGCATGTTCCTGTTCAGGATATTAGACCCATATTTTTGAAAGAACAAAGCCTTTATCTTGAGGTGGGAAGATGGAAGCATGAATAATATCTAAATATTATTTAGAAATAATTGTTATGAATCAAACCAGGAAATCATTAAGATTGGTATTTGTGTTATACTATACAGACTTTTTAAATTTTATTTTAAAGAGAAAAAAACCCAGAATTTCAAAACAAGACAGTAGGAAGTTAACAATGGTTAACAGACTGCATATTGGTATTGTAGTGGGTTGGTAACTGGTGGTCAACTTGTTACACCCGGCTGGATGGAACTAATATGGTGTTGAGTGTGGTAGGACCACCTGAGGATTACTGCCAGCAGCATAAGAGGCAGAAGTGAGAAGTTGTCAAGAAACTAGTAGGGAAGCTGTTTAGAGAAGCTGTTGGAGCTGTTGGAAACTTCTCGTTTTCTTGGGTTTTCCTGGAGGGACTTATCATGCTGGATTTCCTTATGACCTAGACTGTTCTTGTTGCTGGGGGAGCCCAAGACCTTCCTTGTTACTGAGAATGGCTATGGCTCATTTTGGGGGAGCTCTGCTCCTCACCTTGAACATCACTTCCTGGCTCTGCAGGGGAAGATGGTGCGCTGCTCAGGCTTGAGGAGAAGCTTGTCACATTGGCTTTCCTGATGGGGTTTATTTTTTGTGGGTATATGTTTTTGGTGCTGAGGAGTGAATCCAGGGCTTCCAGCTTATAAGCAAGTGTTCTACCTACTACTGAACTAAATCCCCACCCCTGGCTTTCCTGAGGGGAATTTGGCTTTCCTCACCTTTGGAGAAGCTCAGGACCTCACTGTTGCCGAGGATGGCTAAGATGCTTTCGTGTGGAGCTCTGATTCTTATCTTGAACATTGCTTCCTAGCTCCAGTTCAGATCCCTCAGTCAGCTAGCACACATTCTTCATCCTACTGGCATCTACTCTCTAGCTTCCACCACTCACCTTTGCCCTTTTTCAGCATGGATGTGTGAAGTGGGCCCGCATGAGACTTTATTGTGGGCTCTGGGCCTCCAGTTGGACTTCTGAGGGCTTTGTTACTGGCCATAAGTTTTCAACTGGACTGATGCAGGATATTAGGATCTAAGCCCTCAGCTGGATTCTTGTTCTTTAGTGTGTGGACAGATTTTCTACACTATTGTATGTGATTCTTTGGGTGGTTCATTAAAAACAATTATCTTATAAAATTTGTCCTCTATTGCATTGTTCCCCTTGCAAACAACCTCCAACTATGGCAGTTATCTTCAAAGTAGTTGCTCAGATTAAAAGATATAGGTATACAAAATTAATCAAACAATATAAGAAAAAAATCAGTATTTTCAATGAAATAATAAAAATTAGTGATATAATCATCTTGCCTGTCTTTTATATCAATTTTGATTGAGGCCTTTAACTATGAATGCTGTAAAGTTCAAAGTTTTGAATAAAGGAATCGATTGATAGATACAGAGATAGAGATATTCATAATAATTATATATTATTGCATAATATATAAAGATTGATTAATCAAATGTTTTCCCCCTAAGCTTTGAAATTTGAGCAAATAATGAAAATCACCAGGACAAACTGCAGGTCATATAATTCAGCGATAGATTGTTTCTGGTATAAAACATCTCTATAATCCTAGTTTCACTCTTGCTTTAAATTCTGCCAGCTTTCAAAGAACAGTTTTTCCTTATATCAATATTTTTATTATTCTTTCAGAATTATTAATTTTACTTTCCATGATTTTAATTAAAATAACTGAATTAATACACTTTTCTCTCCAGTTATTAATGCTTTTATTGTTTTGCCTCATTCAAGCTATATAAACAGTGGATATTGAAATAAATATAAATTTGAAAGCTGAAAAAGAAATCACAATGTATTGATATTCAGAAATACTATCAGCAATGTTTTACTTTCAGGTATCATGGAATATTTCTTGTGTTTGAAAATCATAGAAGTGGAAGAAGAAAAATGAAAATAAAATGATGAATTGGAGGTACATCTTGTGCTGCACAAAATTTATGCAGAAATACACTAAAAATGTTTCTTAGCTAAGAAATTTCTAGAAGCATAAACAAAAATATGCTATTAGTTGCATATACTTGAGGATTTCTAAGAAGAAAACTGCAATTAGTTGATACTAGGTCCAGAGGAAAATAAAATCTGTGTTTTCATATAGAAATAGTGCAAAATGCTGCAGATATAGTCTTCAGATATTCCCCTAGAGGAAATACTACTGAATAGAGCACATGTTTCATTCTTCCAGGTAAGTGAAGAGTATTATGTCAAAGTGAAATTAACTGAAAGGAAGTAGGTAGGGACACAAATGATCAGACTCAAATAGAGAATCTTTGTACTTCTGACGTTTTATCCAAGGAAAGATTACGGACTATTTAGAGGCATAAATAGGCTACTAACATTCAAGTACTTCTCCAAAACTATAATTTCCCTAATGTGTTGTTGGGAAATAAGTTCAGTTTACACTACTGAACAATTACCTGCTGGGCGATTATTTATTCTGTTTCAGTTATGCAACCTCTGCTTAATGTGGCCATTGTTAAACTGGAGGAAAGATGGACAGGTATAAGTAGAAGCAAACTTTTTCTGTAGGAGGGGACAAGATTGCCTTTAAGAAATCATAATTAAGTGACTTAAAATGAAGCAATAGGCCACCATTAAAGATACTGCCCTTAGGAAAAAATGGTGGTAAAATAAAGTTACAGAGCTTTCTCTTTGCCAGGAAAATACAACTCATAGCCTAACCAAAGCAAAAAATTAGTAAGAAGCTTCAGAGAAAGGAACAATCAATACAATAAACAGTAGAAACAGAAAAAAATTAAGAAATTTGTCAGCCTATGTGGCCTTTCTATATTAAAAGCATGAAAATACAGATTAAGATTATTTTCTTTAAAATATTAATTTTTAAATTTGACTCTAAGGAAAGAGAATGTTTTGTAGGAATCAGAATAGATAAATGTCTGGAGGCCAAGGAGATGGCTTAGTAGAATAAGCACTTCCCTGGCAAGCACAAGGGTCTGAGTTCAATCCCCATTCCATTAAAAAAATAGATAAATGTCTCTAAAGAATTTATGTAAAAGCATCTATATCAATAAAGATATAATAGGTAAATCAATAGTTTTCAGTAAAAAGGATAGTGGCTCCCAAAGATGCCCACATCAAATCCCATAATCTTGTGCGTGTTGTCTTATAACAGGGACTTTATAGACATGAACAAGGTTATGGGCCTTAAGATGTGAAGATAATCTTGGAATATCTGGCAAAAGTAGGAAAGCTTTCTTAGCGGTATGTAAGAACAAAAGGTGGGAGGATAAATTAAAGGCCAAAGAATCTATTTCTGAATTTAGGAAAGAAGAAATGAAGCCAGGAGCAGCGGAACACACCTACAACCCCAGCACTTAGCAAGCCAAGGCAGGAGGACCTCAAGTTTGATGCTAGACTGGACTACATAACTAGCTCAAGAGCAGTTTGGAAATACAGTGAGAGGCTGTCTCAAAAGTATACAGACAAAAATACAAAACAAAACAAAGAAGCAATAACAAGACACAGAAGAATGGGCAAAGGAAGCTGCTGAGGAATGCTTGTGGATTCTATGACTGCCTCCTGGCCGAGCAAAGTCCTAGTTTGAGTTAGCTTCAGTACTGTAGTGGAATAATCACAGGAATTATTGGGGTTGGAGTTTTTGTATGTTCCTTGACTTATTAGTAATGTGGGACTATTTTACATTTTTAATGGTCTTGTGTTTGTAACATTGTTACTTCATTGTATATGTTATTTCATTGGCTCTAATTTAGTATGTGTCTGGGTTTGCTCCACTGTCTTGTTTCTTCACCTCAACCCTACCAAGATAATATAATTAATATATTTCTTTGTTCATTTTTTCCAACCACATAAACTTCTCCTTCCATGTTGCAACATTTCTCATACATTGCTTACTTACAGTCACTCCTCTGTTCTCTACCATTGACCTTCAAATCTCCCCATCCTCAGCCTTTGGCTTTTCTATGTCTTACCTACTGTGCTGTCCTCTATCTCTGCAGGTTCTAACAACTGCTTCTCACACCTGTAGACTTGAAGGTAGATGCAAAAATTCTCAGCAAGTTATGAGCTAATAGAATGCAGCACATCAAGATCACAAATCATGATCAAGTAGATTCATTCCAGAGATGCAAGGAAGGTTCACCATACATAGATCAATAAATGTAAAGCATCACATAAGCAGACCAAGGTCAAAAAGTGTATGGTCATATCAACAGCTCTAAAAAAGAAGATTAATATCGTCAATTTAACAAAATTCAATACCCCTTCATGATAAAAACTCTGAAAAGAACAGGTACAGAAGGATCTTACCTAAACATGATAAAAGCTATTCATGAGAAATAATAGCAAGCATCATAATAAATAGGGGAATATTAAAAGCATTTCTCCTAAAATCAGGAACAGAATAATAGTGTCCACTATTATTCAGCAATTAGGTAAGAAAAATAAAGAAAAATGACATACTAGAGTAGAAGAACTCAAATTATCATTATTTGAAGACAACATGATACTCTACATAAAGATGCAAGGAACTCCGGCAAAACCTCTTAAAATCAATAATTTATTTTGGCAATGTAGCAGGATATATGATCAATTCATAAAAATTAGGAACATTTGTATGCACCAACAATGAACTAGATGAGAAGAAAATTATAAAAGTAACACCATTCACACAATCTTCAAGAAAAAATGAAATACCAAGAAATAACTTAACCAAGGAAGAAAGACCTTTATGAAGAAAACTATAGGGGCTGGGGAGATAGCTTAGTAGAAAAAGCACTTGTCTGCAAGTGCAAGGGCCAGAGTTCAATTCCCAGTTCTGTGAAAACAAAAACAAAAACTACAGTACTCTGAAAAAGGAGACCAAGGAGGACATCATCATAAAGTGGAAAGATGTATGCTGTTCCTGGATAGACAGAAACAACATTGTTGAAATGACCATACTCCCAAAAATGTTACCCAGATTCAATTAAGTTTCAATCAAAATACCAACACTTTACTGAACTACACAAAATAATCCTAAAATTCCTGTGAAATGAGAAGAAACCCAGAATAGCACAAGATTTTTGCACAACAAAAGCAAAGGAGGTGGCTTAGCAATACCTGAGTTCAAGCTAGACTACAAAGTAATAGTAATAGAAACAGTATGGTACTGGAACAAAACCAGACATGGATCAATGGAACAGAATTGAGGATACAGATACCTTCTCAGATATGATGAGTTATTTGATTTTTGACCAAGCATCCAAAGCAAGTATTGGAGGAAAGTGCCTATTCAACAAGTGGTGCTGGGAAATCTCTGTGTGGAACATTGAAAGGGGAATTGGAGGGATGGGGAGGGGAGGGATGGGGAGAGGAGGAGTGAGGAGGGGAATGAAAGGGAAGGGAATGAAAAGAGAAAATAACCCAAGAGAAGAAACAAGCTGTGGTGCTTACATGTAACCACTCCCTAAGATGATTGTAAACTTCATGAACTGCAAATATGTACTAATAAAAATTAAAAAGAAATATTTTATCTTCTACCTTATTTGTCTACATACTTATTTATACATTTTTCCATTGTTCTCCATGTTATTGCCTTTTAGCTTTTCCCTTTGTAGTCTGAAAAGACACATGATGTGATGAGAATGGAGTGAAGTCCATCACACTCACTGTGCAAATTTACCAGAGAAGTGATTTTTCTGTATAGGTGTCATATGTTTGAGTCCTTTGTTTTATCCATTTGGGTAGCCTTGTTTTATAAAGAGAATGAAAAACAGTTTTAAAAATCATTAGAAATAATACAAAATTTCACTATGCAGAATGGTAGGAATTCAACAGTGGTTATTGTACTGCGTATTATTGTCTTCAAATTAGTTGCTGCTGATTTCTGTGGGTCTATTGAAAGGAGCAGTTAATGCTTAATTTCTTTCTCTCCTTTTTCATGTTTTATAATCTTTGACCAATTTTGCATGTTTACATCTGGTAATTCAAATAGCCTGTGTGTTTTGATAAATGAATTTAATCTTTTTATTTATTAATTATTAGTGATAAGTACGAGCAACATCCTGTCATTTTGTTCATATTTTCTGATTATTTTGTACATTAGTGGTGCTTTTCCACATTTCATTATTCATCTGTATGGCTTGGTAGTTTTCCGACAGGGTAAGATTTCTCTTCCCTCTCATGTGTGTATTTTTCTACCAAGTTTTATATATTTCTTTGTCCTTTTTTATGCATTTGATACAGGGTCTCACTACACAGCTCAGACTTGTAGCTATCCTCCTATTTCAGGCTTTGCAGCACTGGGATTACAGGCGTGTGCCACTATGCCTGGTTTCAGTGGCCAGCATGGCACTGCAGGGCCCACTTGGCATTTGGTACAAGGAGTCAACCTGAGTCTTTGAGCTTGCCAGGCAGGTGCTTAGACTGCTCAACTATCTCTCTGGCCCTTGTCTGTCTTTTCATGACGCTGATTATGATCCTTTGTTTAAATATTTTTGTACTATTTCTAAAGCATATATAAATATTGTTCATAACAGCAGACTAAAGTGATGGATAGAAAGTAGAATGATAGATAGATAGATAGATAGATAGATAGATAGATAGATAGATAGATGATAGATAGTTAGATAGATAGATAGAGGTATTCTATGTTCTCTCTTTGGTGCAGTGATAGATGGTTGGTGAACTTGGGGTTAAAGAGGATAAATAAACAATTATTTTTACTGTTGTACTCATCCTTAATCTTATATTGATCTGTAATTGTGGGTCATGATTACCGAGATCATTGACATTAGTACACAATCTAGATATTTCCAGAGTCAGATATTTATACAATATAGGTAAGTGCTCTCCCTAATCATGCTATTTCTAAAGGGCACAAGCATTCATAACACAACAGAGTTATTCTGGACTTACCTCATTGGGAGCATACTACTGGACTCATAACTCACGCATAACTCTTGTTTAAAACATATTTGCATAATAAGGAACAGATATTTTTCATCAAGTATTGATATGTTGACCTTTAAGTCCTTACATAATATGATAAAAAAAACATTTAAAAATTAGATTATATTTTAAAAAATAGGATAAAGAATTCTATGCTTCTCATGTTTGCACATAAGTCCAAAAATCTCACCATACATAACCTTGAAGCAGGACAGTCCCACAATATTCCTTTTCCTGTCTCTTGCTTTCCTTCACCACCGCCTTCTTCTTGAACATCCATCTACCCGAGAGACATCTTAGCAGTAAATGGCATGTCATGACAAGCCGCCCATATTCAGAATACCACAATGACAGGCACTCCCATCATGAAACAACTGTTACAAATTACCATCTGCAGTGCAGTAGCTTAAATGCAGTGAGATAGTGAGGTTAAGATTGATAGCCCAAATCGTTTGATAATAACAACAAGCTTTTCTTCTGGATGGTTAACAACCTAAGTTTGCAGACCAAAATTAGAGAAAAAGGAGGGATACAAGGAAAGCCAACATTTTGGCCCTAGCCTTCTAAGGTCAATTAAGACTCAGGACATATGAGAACTTGTACTGTAACGTCATGTACCTCGGTAGTGTCCCAAATTTTCTGATCAAGAAGATTATGGGGCCAAAGAGGAAAGTGAGCGATGACATAGAGTGGGCCTAAGGAGAGTCACATGGGGAGAAGATACTCTCTCAGGCTTTCACAGAGAGCACATTGGCCACGCATTGGCCGTGACTCATCCACATGGCTGCACTGATAGGGGTTCTACAATCTGAGGTACAGGATCTCAGGACAAATCCTGAGGGCATTTCACTGACCTTCTCAGACCAAAAAGCTACGACTCTTGTTGCATAGGTCCTGCTTTACCTTGGTCTTAACCATCCAGCAGAAAAGTATGAAGACGAAATTATAAGAAATAAAGCCATGCTGTTATGTTGAGCTGTGGGGGACTCAGGTCAATAATTTCTGACATTGCCAGTTAAACAGAAGACCCAATGCTATTATGGGCTACTGGACTCTTTTAGAATATTTTGCTGAGTTTACACACCTATAATATTCAATAACGGAACTTAGAAAAAATGGGGTATACAGATGAATGTCCATTTTGTATCTGTATTCAAAGTGGTTGGGATAGATATATAGTTACATTCTGTTAATGAATAGAATGATTTGTTCTAATGGTGTTTGTAAATAGGATCACAAGTCCGCATCTTGTACAGCAATTAACCACTAAGAAGAATATATGCAGTGTATTATTTGTTGAAAAATAAAAAAAAATAAAAAAAAAAAAGAGGATGAACTCTAGAACAATGGCGCCATCATGCCAATCCTGAACTACATATGAGCGCTTTTGCATTACACAGAAATAACCCTTCATCTGTGCAGGTAACCAATATCTTTATTTTATTTTTTTAAATATATAATCAGTTATGATTTGCTGAATTGTATAGTAGTTCTATTTAATTTTTAGAGCAAATGCTATATTTTCTTCCATAATCACTGTAATAATTTCCATTCCCACCAACAGTGAGTGTGTAAAGGATAATCTTTTCTTCACATTCTTTGCAACAATTGATATAATTTGTCTTTTTTTATACTATGACATTGACAATAGCTAGCCTAACTAGAGTGAAATGATATATCACCACAGTTTTGATTTGCATTTCCCTGACAACTAATTATGTTGAGCAATTTTCATGTACTTATGGCTATTTGTGTGGTGTTATTGAAATGTATGTATAGGTCCTGGTATGTCTCAGACCTAAAATGTTTCTCTGAACTCTCATCAGACCTGAAAAGTAAGTGGATCATAGAGCTGCTGTATTCATTGGTGGATCCACTGTCACTAAGTTTCCCAGACTGGCCTCAAACATGTGATTCTCTTGCATCAGACTCCCAAGAAACAAGTATTATAGACGTGATCCACCGTGGCTTTAATGACTATCTTAGTACTGTTTTTGCCATATCCCAGATGTTTTGGTATGTTATATTTCCATTTTTATTTGTTCCAAGGAATTTTTAAATTTTTGCCTCAATTTCTTTCTCAGTTATTCAGAAATACGTTGTCTTCTTTGCACATATATTTATAGTTTCCAACATTTTTCTTGTTTTTTTTTATTTCTTGCTTTTTGTGTTGTATTGAGAAAGAATATTCAATATGATTTCAAATTTTAAAAACTTATTGATTGTTTTATGGTCTATCATGTGAGCTATTCTGGAAAATGTCCCATGTGCTATTGAAACAAATATGTATTCTGTAACTGTTGGACATTGTTCTGTAGATATCTGTTAGGTCCACCTGGTCTGGGTTCCAGTTCATCTCTGGTATTTTTTTTAATTTTTTGTCTGAATAATCTGTCTATTCCTCATTGTAACCTGCTTTTATCAACCATAATGTCTCCTGTAGGAAACAAACCACTTTATGAATTTAAATGGGTTTAATACAAAATTACCATTCTTTCAAAAAATAAAAAATAAAAAAAAAATAAAACATATTTGCAATTTGCAGCAAAGTAAAAAAATATTATATAAGTTTAGTTTTTAACAAGGCATGAACATGATAATTTGGGAAAAACTAAATGTATTGTTTTAAATACTTTTTGTATCATCCCCTCAGTTCAAGCAAGGAGCACCATAATTTTAAGTCAGATTGCTAAGCACTGGTGGTATTTGTGCGTCAGTCCTTATCCCAAACCCACTTTTCTCATAGTCTTTCCATAAGTCCTATGGCTTAGAGATACCGGAATATACTGACTAGAAATCTTTGTTTGTTGGCCTTCTGTTAGATTCTTCTAATGGGATACACACAGGAATCTAGACACCTGTATAAAGGCCAAAGAGGATTCTGTTTATATTTAAAGTCCTTTCCTCTTCCCTTCAAATGCAAAGAACTTTTACAGCCTGTAGCTTCTTTGGACATTGCCAGTAATTTCATAGAGCCCTCCTCAAAGTTTCCCACCATAGCTTCCTGGAACCTCTTTATACTCCAGAGTTCTGATAACTCCATCTTCTCTTGTGCTTTTCTGAAAACAGAAGCAATGACTGTTTCCTGTAGTTATTTATATTGTAGTTACTGCTGTATCTCATTGTCTTTTTAAATCTCCAAACCTCCTGAGAAGCGTCTTGCCAAACTTACTTGTAAACAAGACCTCAGGCCAAAGAAAACCTGAAAGCAGAATACGAAGAGAACTGGGCCTGTTAGAAAGAGGCCACTGTCCACAGATGCTAGTCTACAACCTGTACCTGCTCATCTCTGTTAGCAATAGCTGGTATTTTCTGCTTTGCAGCTGAGCTCTTCAGGGACACAGGTAAAAAGAAAGAAATGCCTCTTGAGGCACCGGCATAAAATTTTAAGATGCACTTTTGAGTATAAATTTCTAATTGGTTTTCTAAATCTCTCAAGGTTTCCTCACTCTTGTCAGGAGCTAATGGATTTCAGGGCAGTTAACACAGAGTAAAAATAAGCAGAAATGATCATTTCCTAGAACTTCCGAAACTTATTTCCTTGAGAGTCTAATAAACCCCAACTGGATTAACTAAGCTTTAATCCAGTGGCAGGGAACTTTTGCCACAAGCATGGCAGCAGGCTGTTTGTACCATTCGTGATCTAAAAGATTCACCGTCGCTGAAATGTCACTGTATACTTTATGGATTTTTCAGACTTGATAAAACTCACAGTCACTAGTTTCTGCTTATAGGAAGGTCTCACCAAGATTTCTTACATCATTAAAACCATGCTATGGTCAACAACAACTCCATTTATTGGACAACAGCTCTAATGAGAACCAAACATACCTCTCACCAATCCCTATCCTCAGATCTCTAGAGGTGGAAGGCTTTATCATGAATAAGAAGTTCAGTAGGCTGTAGAACCAAAAGAATTATTTTTTTGTGAGAAGAAAGCAACCATTAAAATAACTATTTTCAGTTACACTAGGGAAGTATGTAACATTGAGAAGAAAATTAATTAAACAGAAAGTTCCTACTTTTTTATTTTTTTGTATTTTAGCGAAGGGTCTACAGGGTTTTCAGGGTCTCACAGGCACATGTCACCACACTTAGTCTTCATTTTTCTGTTTAGAACTACAAGAGTTTATTTCTTTTGCTTGTAACAGCAAAAACAAATTTTAAGGGGTAGGTTTTGTATATATATGAAAAAACTGATGTTAGTGAAATCAAGAAAATTCGTGAAGTAGCAGAGAGCTCAGATCTAACCTATATCATTCCTAGCTATGAAGCCAGTGCTGTAGGGGAAGTCACTTTGCAGCACTCATGAGAAGTAAATTTTATTCAACTAAAGTTTGATAGAAATATAACTTCTTTCCTCATATTTTCTTAATTAACATTATGTTGCTACACAAAGTCCCTTGCAACACTACCTGCAATAAGAAAACACTGGGAAATTCAGCTCTTTATCAGTTAAAGATTGGTTAAATAAAATATGGGCAACTCTTGATTGCTTGATACAATCCATACTCTGGAACACTGCAGAACTGTTAGAAGATGGTAAATTCTGTATATTTTATTTAAGATTTTTAGGATTTAATATTTATGTACTCACATTAACATGAACACCAAATTGAGATTTTTCCATAAATTGAGATCTCACTATACTTAAAGGGAGGGACACCAAGTGTATGTGTTGGGGTCCAATGGGGTGATTCCTCATAGACTTAATTTGGTTTTATGGGGTTGTTTTTCTCTTTTATACTTTTGTCTTGTTTCTGTAGTTCTAAAGTTGGAACTGGCCTCATTCATGCTAGGCAAGTATTCTGATGCTGACCTATATCCTCTGTCCTAATCCTCATCTGTTGCAGAAAAAGAATCAATGCTAACTAAAGTAGGACAACAAAAATCATGGGAAATGTTATTTTAGAAAAATAAGGAAATACAGAAAGAATAACTTGGAATTCAAAAGATATCACTACTAGGGATTGGTGTTGGAGAAGGGTAGGTCAAACAATTACTGTTTTCTCTTGCAATCTGTGAATCATTATTTGACTTCTGTGATATA
>NW_004524592.1:5532478-5543364 GCF_000260255.1 Octodon degus | reverse complement strand
GGGAGGGAGGGAGGGAGGGAGAGAGAATTAAAAGTTGAACTAAAAGATAAAAAAGAAAATCCAGGTCAAGGCAAGATCCAGGGGTCACTGTTTGTCAGCTGCGGATGCCTTCTAGACCTGGTTAAAAGGGTCCTTTTCAGGACTTATCCTGCCTTACCTCATTACTCATGGTTCCCACTGTTCCCTCACCCTTGCCTGTCTCCCACCCCCAGCTGAGGTGAGGAGGGGGCATAAAGAATTCTCTTGTGCTCTTTGTTTGCTGTGCAGTCCTGCTCCTTCCCAAGGGGTATGGATTTTCTTGTCAGAGACCAAGTGTCAGGTTGCAGCACTGAGCGCCAAGAAAGAGAAGACCACAGTGTTAAAACACAGCACTTCTGCCCATTGTGGAGATTCAAAATCAGGTAGTTGAGCCACACCTCTGAGACAAGCTTACCAGAATTTTCAGTAGGTAAATGCCCATGTTTTGCCTTAGCACTTTCCATGACAGGGAACTCTGTCCCCCAGGGGGACACTGTGGAGGGTTGAAGGCAAACTGGAGGGGACATTGAGGTCTTCAGTATTGACAGCCTTCCGCATGGTCCCTATGGTTAGGATGGGCAAGGCCTTTAGAATATCAAAAGTCTCCTAGGTGAGAGTCAAGGGTTCATATGCCAGGGAACCCAGGACCTTGTCTCTACTTCTTATCATGTGCTGTGGTTTAGCTGATGGTGTCACTGTCAGAATTGCTGCTGAAACTTCATCCCTAGTTCAGACATAATAGGCAGTGAGGCCTTGGGAAGGGATTGTGTTGTAAAGTTTCCTGTGACAGGATTAACACCCTTATTAAAGGGCTCAGGATTGGAGGGAACAACCTCTTGTCTTCTCCCTTTCACCATCCATCCACCCATCCATCCATCCATCCATCCATCCATCCATCCATCCATCCACCCACTTTCCTCTGGGCACAGACACAAGTGCCATTTTGGAAGCCGAGAGCAGCCTTATCAGGTGCCAATTGCTTTGATTCCCTAATGGTGGACTTTCCAGTCTCCAAAACTGCAGGAAATAGAATTCCTTTATCAATCGCCCTAGATGGATTCCAGGAATCTGTCTTACTTTCCTACTTCTCTCTTTTCTCTCCACTCACCAGCTCACTTTGCATCTCAAATCTGCAGCCATTCCTTCTGCTCAGTTCCCTGGAAGCTCATTGACTAAGACCTATCCTATGTATTTTAATATTGACAAAATTTCAAGATTTTTTAGTGAATAAATCTCCTGATACTCTGATATTCACAATACAGTTCTTTTAGTATATATCTACATGTGGGTCGGTTTAATGAATTGAACTTGATAAGGTGCAACTGTGAAAGTTACTCTGGCCAATGCTCTCATACTACTGAGTTTAGTATAGTCTGAGTGTTAGGTGTTAAAATATTCACTGTGAGTCAAACCAGAATTTTCATGTTCCTGAAATGAAAATTTCCACTCCTTCCTCTCCGTTCGGTTGCTCAAGGCGGCATGGCTTATCCTTTCGATTTTCTTTTGTCTCTGCCTCACAGCCTGCTGCTCTTTCAGGGTGGGCATGAGATGCAAAAATGTTAGCAAAGTTCCCTGCTAATTCTGAAAGTACTTTGCCATCAAATTCTCCAAATGCTGGCCTACACCCAAATTCTGGCCTTTTACTTCCTTTCATAGCTTTTTTTTTAAAGCTTTCTCCATTGTGACTCTTGAATGTCACCATCTGCATATGACTAAATACTCACTAGTTGGCTTCCATAGCCCCCACTTTAAAGTCTACTCTGCCAGAACACCCCACATAACTCTCTGTCCTGTGTGGCTTCTCCCAGGGAGAACATAAGCTAAACAGTGCTGTGAAGGAACCCAAAACAGTGTGGTTATTTACAGTTGAAATTCTTTTTCATAAATAATGGAATCCTCCTGAAGTTTGAAACTTCCCTACTCTGCTATAACCCTGCTGCCAGATTAGTTTTGAAAATAACCCAGGGACAAGGCCTGATATGCATAGATATTTATTAGGCAAGTATTCAGAAGCAGCCAACACAAAGCAAATCTTACCATGTTCCCAGAAAGTTGGATAATGACTGTCTTAGTTACTTTACTCATTAGCGACACAACATACCTGATGCTCAAAATTCAATGAGGAAAGTTTTATTTGGGTCACAGATGTAGTGTCAGTCCATAGGTAGCTGGCTCCGAGGCAGGGTGGCAGGGGGGACATCAGAGGAGAAACAGTTCATGGCAGGCAGAAGGCAGCACAGCAAGCAAGAGGAGAGGCAAGCCTCTTTCTGTCCCTTATGCTGCATCTAGTCTACTAGGATTAAGGCAGTGCCAAACTGATCAGTGGACGGATTTAGCGATCACCGACCCTGAGCCTAGCACCCTTCATCCTAGCATTACACCATGAATCTGTGACATTCTCGAGATTCAGCTACCTCTAAAAAAGCACAACCTGTTACTGCACTAGGCTTTAGGGGAAATTTAGACACAAGCCGCGATGGCCCAGTCTCCAAGCACTTAATTGATCTAAAAGGAATAATTAGTTGTTCATTGGTATCCTTATTATTAAATATATTTCTGAAATTTGTATCTAATCAATGTATCTTGGTTATTTCTGATTTTATCTGTGAAAATTAATTTTTAAATGCATTATACTAATTAAGATTGGTGCTAACTGCACCAATACAGCATACTTCTGCTCTCACTTATTCTTATCATTGGCCAACAGGTGAGTAGCCTGTACTGACCACATCCAGCATGCAGAGTCATGAAAAGGAAGGGGCTCTGGAATGCATGGTGCCTGTTGCCATGGAGAAATGCATCCTAGGAGAGGATGAAATCTTCCTAGTCCTAAGTCTCCTGGTGGCAGCTATTACTCATCATCAATGGTCACATAAGATTCATAAACAAAAGAATATATATCACATGCTGAGTCCTTCTTGGTACCAGTGCTTCAACACTGCCCTAACTCAAGAGAAACTTGAATTTTTTCATCCGTTTCTGCAGGTCTTTCAGAAAACTGGATGAGAAGGGAGCTGACTCCTCTTATGGAAAAGAACACATGCAGTCTCTGGGCACACCATTGGCTTGGCCTCCCATACTTGGCCAACACCATGCCTTAACCCAGTCCATCTGGCCTTCAGAGACTGTCTTCAATCCTGCCTGGTGGGTTGTAGATTCCAGAAGACCTGGCGCTCCTGGCCATTATCCCAGGTACAAAGCATGAGATGGCTGTTATCAGATCCCAGTCATACCTCCACTTGCCGACAAGACAGTGGCATTTCCCACTGGGCTGCTGTGACCTATCTCTCTGCAGGGCCTCAACAGGTGTGGTCTTTGTAACTGAGGGTGTCATCAAGGCACATTCAGAAGCATTTTCCACTGTTCTTCTAAACTTTCTCGCTGTACTTTACTTCTCTGAATTCTGTATTTTCTCCTTTGACTGTCTGTTCCACTCCCCTGTAGAGGTGGTATTCTATTTTCCTTGGTGACTATCCTGGGTTTAGGTTGAGTTACAGGTGGGAGAAAGAATGTTTTTTTCTAAATTAAAAGCTTAAAGCAACAAATGCAAATGTAAGTCCTGACTTCACAACAGGAAGGTACTTTAAGATCACTTTAGGCTAGCATTCTTCCACATGTCCTGGAAAAATGCCTCTTCCATGATTGGAATGATCAGACTTCTCCTTTAACAACTTTTTATGCTATGTTTCCTCTCAGAGAAGCTCCAATCTAGCATCTTCTCTTGAAAGATACATGCGGTAGCCTCCCTTGGAAACCCTAAATATGAAGACGCACACTTCAAACCCTGTCAAGAATTCTGTAAACTACTTGTCTTCTGGTTGCATAGCTTGGTGTTTAGCAAGCACACAGGCCAGAAGTTCATGTGGATTAATAGTGAGAACTCCAGTGTGGATTTGATCTGGAAACTACTACTGGGTATAGGGTGGGTCTGGCAGATACAGCAGGAGAGTCACACATGGAGTAAAGCAGCTTCCTCCTCTGCCCATGGGATGGGGGAGAAGGTTACAGCTCTTATAAATTAACAGAAGAAATTTCTTTCTTTCCTCTGAACATGAAGCGGGGAACATTTTCTTATTGCATGCTGTGTAGGCCACCCAGAACTTCTCTTAAGAGTATGCAATTACTTCTCCTGTGAGTGTTGGCTTTCAGATAATGTTCACAATCAAATTAAGACTACCCAATAAAATTGAGCAAATATGAATTGGGCTCATTAACAAATAATTCTGAAATCCCTCCTGTGATGCATTCACTGCTTTGGGTTAACAAGGTAACTGGACAACAGCCTTTGCTACCCTCTGGTCATCACTGGGGAGAGGGGGAGAGCTTTCTCCTTTTTATCATTGTGTCACGTGTAATTCTATATTTGGGGTTTTTCTAAACAAAAATTCTAAATTTTATTTTTTAATTTGTAAATAATTTTAAAATGATAACTAATGTTTCCCCATTCTTTTCTACACAATGTTTTTAATTTACCAAATACAATAATTTTGGATTCTCTATTTTTGAAATTGCATGTTGCTGTTCATTTTTCTGTGTACATTTGTAATAACCTAAGACCATTGCTTACAAGATTTTAAAAGGCAGCGGGGGGGGGAGTCATTGCTGTCCTAGTGCCTTATTTTATTTAGTAAATGTAATGGCTTCTCCATAAAGTATTGATTAAACTTTAGAATTTAAAAGGCCAAATGCAGATTTATGCAAGATAAGACCATATTATCCTTCCCAGGACTTTTTAAAATGACATTGCTGCCTACCTTGTCCTTATTTGTAACCTAAAAGATACCTCTTTGGGATGTATAATAACTAATTACAAATGTGTATCCCAGACCAATTCAAAAGTCTCACTTAACTGGAGCAGTTAGATACACATTACACCTTTCCCATCAAGAAATTAATGAGATTCCTGTTTGGTTTAAATTTTGGTAACTGTGAAAAATTCATGTCAAATACTACTAAACAAAATCCTAATGAAAAACCTATACATTAGTTATCAGCAGCTGTGTAACAACTTCCTCCAAAATCTTTAAAATTAACTCTTATTTTCTCATGGTTTTTGTAGGCTAGGTATCTGAACATGGCTTTAGTTGGGTTCCTGTATTTAAGGCTAAAATTGAGGGATTGACTGATTATAGTCATTCAAACTCTCCAGTGAGAAGAGGCCTGCCTTCCAAACTCTTTTGTTAGTAGGTTTTTAGAAATAAATGCCCAGGACATGTAGTCTGTGCCATGCAGTCATGTCTCCAGGGCTACTCACAGCGTGCTGGCTTGTTTACACAAGGCAGTGCAACTGGGGGAGAGAGCTTGAGGGATGGGGGTGAGGCATTCCAAGGGAAGCCCTGGTCTTTCTGTACTGAGGTCTTAGAGGTGACAGTCCATCGCTTCATGTGGTGTGTCTGTCAGAAGTGAACACTAGGAGTCCATCTCCTATGGGTAAGCACTGCCCAAGCATATGGATATCAGGGGCTGGACCGTTCGGTCCCACCTACAACCTGTGTGACGTTCCTGCCTTGTACCTCCACCGGCCGATTCATTCCAGTTCCCTCCTTTTAACCAGTCATAGTATATTTCTCATTCTGTTCTTTTTCCTAAACAGAAAAATAAAAAATCTATTTTCCAGAGTGACATTTTTTCTCAGTTGGAACACCTAACTTAAGGGGAAAAAAAGAAAAAGGAAAGAAAAATCATTTGTTTAGCAAAACTAAGAAACATTGTTTCTTGAATATGCCCTGTGTACGGTCTCTGTAGTAAAAGTGAAATTATGTAAATGTATATGATATCATACTTAAGATCAATTATTTGTATAACTATGTTGCAATTAAAACTTGCTTTTTTTTTTTTTTTTTTTGTGGAACTGGGGATTGAACTCAGGCCCTTGCGCTTGCCAGGGAAGCGCTTATTCCACTGAGCCATCTCCCCGCCCCCATGACTTTATTATTACTCTATTCTTTTACTAGTTTAAATGATTAAATTTTTAGGAGAGAAGCTATTTTCAAATGAATATTATGTTATCATTGATGGCAATCATAGGGAGCTTCTCCATAATGTGTTGTGACTTTCGGGTTTTTTTTTTATTAAGTTAAATGTTATTCCAACAAAAATGTGGATTTCTTTGTTGTTCTCAAGTCTCATTGTAAACCTCTTGATGTGTCTCAGTACTCATCCAACTCTGGTGAAGGAAAATACAGTGTTTTTGACATTGATGCCAAGAACAATGTTGGCTATTAAACTCAGTTTTACTGTGGAAAAAGTTGCCTCCGTAGAAAACATTCTGTCACATGTTCCTTGTCTGCAGACTCAATAACAAAGCTCTAGAGCTCTGAGTGTTCCATGACTAAATCACATAGACCTTTGAAATTGTTTCTTATCTTAGTAGCTTCTTTCACTTCTTTTTTAATATCATGTTTTTTGTTGTTAAATTCAAGTCTTTTGTCATGTATATCCAAAAATTTCAAGGAGCATAAACTTTATTCAAATATAATTCTCACACAGCTTTTTAACGCTTTTCAAACTTCCTTTCTAAAGTTTAGAAACTGATTGCTTCTGGCCTCAGGAAGGCAGAAGAGAAAACATTACCAACGGATCAGCTAACTACAAGTTGACTAGAGTATGCCTGGATTCTCTTATCGAGGAAGATGAATTGCCAATAACTTTATTGGATATTTCAAGACCTCTTGGAAAATTAATTTATCTGAGTAGTAGGCCTTTCAACTAGACCTTCATGAGAGAACTTGGGACTATATTGGCTGACCTCACCAATCTCCCAGTATGTTTGTTTATTTTTCAAGTCTTGCTTGAACATTGGTTTTCACAATCCTACTATTTGGTAATAATTTGTTTCTCAATCCCAAACAAACCTATACAGCTAATTAATACTTTAAACCACAATCCCAATTTTGTTTTTGTTTAGTCCCCATCTCCAAACAGGATTGATAGTCTGCCAATGAAATTGATCTCCCATAATTTGCCAACTAATAATCTTACCTACACGCAGATTACTTGATCTTCTTTTACCAATAACTTGTTTGGTGTTTTTTCTCTCTCTCTCTCTTTTAAGAAAGGACAGTTAGTAGAAATAACTAAGATACTGCTGTGAATAGTCAGAATTCCTGTTAATCATTATTTATTCATTTCAAATGAATCATACTCTCACCTGTGAGAGATGTATCATATACCCAAGCTGTCTCATCTAAAACTGATGAAGATGACATGCCTAGAATGAGTAAGACAAATGTTTTAATGTATTTTGGCAGCAATATTTTACATTAACTAAGATAGAATCGAGGCAGCCTGGGATTCAGGAGAGCAGGGAGGAGAAGGAGAAGAGGCATAGCTACCTTGTCTAAGTGGTCTCTGCATGGTTTTGACATTGAGTCACCCCCAAAGGCCCGGGTATTAAACGCCACTTAGAGGGTAGTATTGAAACCTTTGGAGTGTGGTGCCTATAGGTTTGGGGAGAGGTCCTCAGGTCACTGGAGTGTGACTTTGGAAAATAGTGGTCATCAGAGAGTGGTTTGGTAAACCAGAACTTTCTGTGCTCTCTGCTCATTATTCATAATATGATCATTTGCTGGCTCCTGACTCCTGTTCATGCCATTGCTGCTACTGTGTGACCCTGAATGATGCTACCCGGGGGCATCCCTCACCACACCTGGGCCATAGCCTTTAAACACTGACCTCCAATTAACTCTAAGACTTTGCTTCCTAAGTTGTTCCCTTGGGTGATTTCCCACAGCTGATTACATCAGTCTCTTTCCATCAGTTATGTGGGAAGAGTGTATGAGACTTTGTAGAGACAATGTAAGAGACAGCCTCTGCCCATGTGGAGATCACGTGGTCAGCAGCTAGGATGTTTGTCTTATGAACCTGAATGATGGAAATTCATGGAGGTTCACTGAAGTATTTGCTATTATGAGGTTTTAAACATTAAAGTACTACAATTGTTTTATTTATGTATATAAAAATCTTATGGATATAATCAACAGCTCTTTAAGCACTGCCATTGAGAATAAACTTCCCTTAGGGATACAAATATGCATTTTTATTGTAGAAACATTTCCAAAAACTCTGATGATCAATTATCTGTCTTCTTAAATTAAAAAAGAAATCTATCACCCTTGTCCCTCAGTTGAAGTTGTCCTTGAATACAAAGTTCCTGCTCTACAGAGGGTGTCTTCCCGTTGTTGGATAACTGCCATCTCAGTAGCCAGCTCCTCCTCCACTCATCACTGGGGTGTGCTTTTAAGCACAGTGAACTTCATTGATATCCAAGTTAGAAGAAAATGTGTTATTATTTAATCAAGTGCTTGGCTTTCTATACTGATAGTACACAGCAAGGACAGGGTGACTCTCAGGTAACCCTAATGGTCCTTCTGTAAGGAAGTTGAGAGGCAAGAGCATAATCACCTTTCCAACATGATCCTAAGAAGTAAAAATGAGTGCATCTCTATTGATCTAGCTATTTCTTTTCTTTTATTTTACTAGAGGAAATAACAAAGTTATCCCCTGTTCTTTGCTGTTATAAGATTTAAAGTCCTTCTAACCTATCAATATGCCATTTTGGGAAGATTAAGGAAATTAAAGTGCATGGCAATTGGCTTACCAATAGTCTAGGGCAGGAGCGGCAGACATTTTAGAGAGGACAACCCAAACTACAACACCAGATCCACTTGTTTATTGCCATATGCCAGCACTGCAATGAAGCCTGAGCACTGAAATTTTAGTTTAGGGGGAAAGAAGCTCTCATGGATTAACATGTTTGTTGTGGAGGGAACAAGGAAACCTAAACACCACATATACCACAGGCTCACCAACTATGGATAGATCTACGAACTATCTCTACACCAAAAGTATGAATCTATGTTAATTCTTGTTATAGAATTGTGGTTAATGCTACCCTTATCTTTGCACCATGTCCATTTGGAATCCCATATATTTTCATTTATGTGCCAATTTAGTTCTTAGAGGTGTTTGTCAAATATATTTCCAATTTGCACAATCATACCAAAGTGTAATGTCCAAGTTAGAAGACCTGCACCTACTACAAGTTGTAAAGGATCTAAAAGTGTTAATAAATGGTTATGCATTTTAAAAGCTTATGTCTTAATCTGAAAAAGATTTGCCTATTCTGATTATTTTAAACTCATTGTTCTTAACTCACTTGTGAAGAGTATTACAGACATTTTGAAAATGTCATAATAATGCCCGAAAAAATCTTAAACTTTAACACTTTTTCATGTAGAAATTTCCCATTGATCTTTATCAGACATTTATTAAAGAATTAATAAAATAGCCATTACAAGATGAAAGCATGAGAAAAGGCATTGTCTTGTCAAGTCACACCAATTTTCTATTACCATATTCCTGGAATCACTGCCAAACACAGTTAAATCTGTTCTTTATCTCAGGTTCGGCTCAGAGGTGTGGTGCTTGTCAAGTAGCAATGAGCAGACGGCACAGCTGAGGGCTGCCGGGTGCTGAGGGCCTTCATCCGGATGTCCAGGGCACCAGAGAAGTAGGCTGGGAACACCCGCACTCACTCACTCTTCCTGCAATGTCAGCTGCATTTTACAGAAAAAGAGTGCATCTGCAAGGGCTCTTGGGGGTTTGCTCAGAAATCAGGTCACTTTTCTGTGTAATCCATCCCAGTTAGTAGCCATATTACATGTGAAATTAGATTGGAATTTCGGTTAAATATCAATAAAGATATATTTCAAAAAATATATCTTTCTCAGGGATGATAACTTAAATATAATTCTATTGCTGTATTGTGTTTGGTTAAATCCCAAACAAACAATGCATAGAGTGAACTTGAGTGCCTGATCAGGTCTTAAATATATAGGTGTTCAAAGAAATACACAGGATTTTCTATTGAAGCTTTAATGTGTGCACCATGGTTTTCCTTTCATTGTGTTTAAATGATGGTGAAAAATTATGACATAGGGAATTTACATTAGAATTCATGGAAGTGACAAGCTGAAATTCAAAAATATTGGAGCATGAATATACCCTTCAATAAAAACAGAACATGGTACTTTTTGATTAACTTGGAAGATCTGCTTTGTACTTTCATTATATTTATCATGAATATGCATCTTTGAAACAATATATTAAATAATGTATAGAAGTTACATATTAAATTGTAAACAGATTTTATATCTATTAAAAATATTCTACCTTGGAATCTCTGGATGGAGTTGTTTAAAATATTTTAAAAATGCCAGAGGATAATGGTGCCTGTCTGAACTTTGACCTTGCCACGTTTAACAAAGTTTAAAAAAAAACCATGCCTCTCAAAGAAATGTTAATAAACCATGTGTGACCCTTTATCATTAAGAGATACCAGAAACTTTTATGTTATTTGTAAGTAGAGAATAAATCATAGATTGCAGTACAGCCGCAGCTGAGAGCTTTGTATGCTGTTAAAAGCTTGTGGGTTCAGCGAGGATGAGACTTAGCTACTTCAAGAAAAGTGAAGAGGGCAATGAAGGACTTAAACAATGCTCAGACAAAATCTTCCACAAAGAGGAAAGGTCACGTTCTAAGACTTCAGGATTAAGATCAGTATATAATACCAGCTACAAAGTTATCTCCCAGTATAAAAGTAAAGGCTATCATTTTTTTATTTTTATTAGTGTGTTTGCATTACCTAGTAATTACATTCATGAAAGGGAATACATAACATATTCAAGACTATTAATTTTGTATTTGATAATCATACATAAAATTGAAAATGCTTTCAGTGAACATTTGTATTTTATTCCTTGATCTTGTTTGCCTATTTTCTTGACCAATTTTAAATGTGAGAACTTCACTTTCTTTCTTTCTTTCTTTCTTTCTTTCTTTCTTTCTTTCTTTCTTTCTTTCTTTCT
>NW_004524592.1:5529612-5532378 GCF_000260255.1 Octodon degus | reverse complement strand
TTTTGCAGAACCAAGGATTGAACTCAGGCCCTTGCTCTTGCTAGGCAAGCACTTATTCCACTGAGCCATCTCCCCGGCCCAGACTTTCATACTCAAATTGTGAGATCTGCATTTTTTTATGGATAAATAAACTAATTTCAGCGTATTGCAAAGATTTAAAAGAAATTGCTTCTAAACCTGTTGGACATTTCTATAAATGGATAAAGAGAATATAGTGAGACTTCATTGCAAAATGAAATATAAAGCACAAAGGCCTTGGTTTGTAATTCAGTGATAGAATATTTGTCTAGCATATAGGGGGCCTTAAGTTATAAGGTAAAAGAAAAGGAAAGGAAAAAAAAATATATACATACAAAGAAATTAGGGTTTAGTTTTTTTTTAAAAAGAAAGAAGTTCTATTGTGAGTAGAAAAACAGATAAATCTAGAGAACATTTTATTAAATGATATAAGCCAGGAAGAGAAAGACCAGTACTGAATGAGGTGACTCATATGTGGAATTACAAAAATACCAAAACAACCTCATAGAAGCAGGAGTAAAATGGCAGTGACCAGAGGCTGGAAGATGGGGATAGAGGTAATATTGGTCAAATGAAAAAACAAAAACACAGTTATATAAGCATAATGTAATTTTTAAAATGACTGAGAAATTTCTTTTAGTGTTCTCACTACAAAAAAGGTGTAATAAATAATTGAAATAATAATTGGCTCAATTTGCCATTCCTCAATTTCTACAAAAAAAAGTGATGTAAAACTTCAAAAAGATTTTCCAAATAACTGAAAGATTGCTTGTATTGATGAAGGAACAAAAACGACAGTTATAGGGAACAGATTCTAAAATCACAGAAATTGGGGGCCGGGGAGATAGCTCAGTAGAATAAGCACTTGCATGACAAGTACAAGGGCTTGAGTTCAATCCCCGGTTCCATCAGAGAAAAAAAAAACACCCAAACTAAAATCCAGAAATTAAACAATGGGACATGCCTATGTAGCATTTATATCACTTATGCAGGAATTCCATGATTTTATAAAACTACTAGCATAAATTCTCCATTATGAGAACAACTATGTGATGATCCTCACAGATAATGAAAAGGTCTACAGAAAGATTTAACACTAATTTTTATTAAAAACTTTTGACTAGAGAGGAATAAGCAAAGACTTTCTGAACTAAACCTTTATTGTACAAAAAATAACCTCAAGGACCAACAATTAAGACCACACCAACTTAAAGAGCTTCTGGCAAAGGAAATTACCAACAGAGTGAAGAAACAACCAATATAATGATAAAAGAAAAGCATTGCCAGACATTCTTTGGGCAGAGGACTAATGTATAGAATATATAGTTGACAAACATTAAACTGCCCTAAATAAAAGTTCATTCAAAAATTGGCAGCTACTGCCTTGCTGGCCCCGCCCCCAGGGCACACTGAGATGGTAATTGAGACTGGGCGTGGCGACGCCTGAAATCCCAGCTCTTGGGAGGCTGTAAGTAGGCGGATCACTATGAGTCTGATCTGGTAGTGAGACCCTGAGCACACCCTGTAGACCCTTCCCTAAAATACAAAAAAAAAAAAAAAAGGCAACTAAGTTATATAAACACTTCTCAGAAGAAGAAGTTCAAATGGTTAATAAATACATAAAAATGATTCAGCATCTCTGGTCATTAGAGAAATACAAATTGAAGCAATAGGAATTCATCTTACTGGAGAAAGAATGGCTATCAGGAAATCAAACAAAAAAATCCCTCCTAGGATGCTGGTAAAATTATCTCTTCTACGTTATCAGTAGGAATGTACAATAATACACCCATTATTGAAATTGGTATGGAGATTCCCCCAAAAATAAAATAATAAGAATTCCATTTGACACAGTTATTCCACTTCTAGCTATCTTCGGGAAAAATTTAAATATATCATATTACAGAGACACAAGAAGAGCCATGTTAACAGCACCACCATTCATAATAGCTAAACCTTAGAGGGACCCTATCTGCCCAGATGACTGGATATACAAAATATGCACTATTTATAGAGTGGAGTATTACTCTACCATGAAGATAAACTTGGACCATTAGTAGTAAAACAGTTACAGCTTGAGACTAGAAAGTAAGTGAAAGAAATCAAATATGCAAGATTAAATATTGAATGGTTCTCTTCCATGAGAAACCCAAAAAATAAAAGTGAGCAAAATAAAAGATGAAAAGGGAAAATAAAAGTCGGATAATTGGAAATAGGGAGATAGATCCTTTGCAAAAGGGAAGGAGACTGAGAGATGGGGCATAGAAAATAAGGAAAAGAGATGGGAAAGGATTGAGAAGTGCAGGGCTGAGTATCAACTCACTGTAGAGAAGGCAATCACTATGTACTGAAAATGCAGAATAATAGTTGTGTGAAAAAAGTTTTTCTGGGGATTGAACTCAGGCCCTTGCGCTTGCCAGGGAAGCGCTTACTCCACTGAGCCATCTCCTTGGCCCCCCGGAAAAAAGTATTTTTGAAAAAATAAGATGATATAGTTCTTCCTCCTGGTAAAAATTAAGACCATCACATTATAAGAAGAAATAGTGGAGGTATTAATAATGGTCAAAGAAATGTCAAAAATGTCACCTATATTTGCTTTAGTAACTTTTTAGTGGGGCTATTAGTCAGCAAAGTCTAAGTAAGATAAAACAAGAGATATAAAAGTTGAAAAGAAAAACACTCTCGGAGCTGGGAAGATGGCTCAGTAGAATAAGCACTTCCCTGGCAAGCGCGAGGGTCTGAGTTTAA
>NW_004524592.1:5525910-5528697 GCF_000260255.1 Octodon degus | reverse complement strand
AAAAAAAAAAAAAAACAGTTCAATTAAGAAATAAGCAGACCTTTTGATCATATAGCTCATACAAGTTAAGGGGTGATTTACAGATAACTATAGTAAAAAATCCATAACATCACTCATCAAGGAAATGTCAATCAACACTTTAACAAAATTAAAAAATATAAATACATAATGTGTTATTTTATTATCATTAAAATGACAAAATCAAACAACAATAAACACGCAAACGCTTATCAAGGTATGAAGTGCATAGAACTTTTAACCACTGGTGGTGAGAATATAAATTGTACACATTGGAAATCTTCATGGTTTCTTCAGCAACTTTATACAACTGCCATACCATTCAGCTATTTTACTTCTAGGAATACACATGGCATAAGGGGAAGAAACGCCCACACCACTATGCATTATTTATAGAAGCTTTATTTATACTATCTCAAATCTGTACATGATGGATGTCTATTAATAGGTGATAGAATAAACGAACTGTTTGTTTCATATATCACTGAGCATGAAAAATGAGTAAAGTATTGGTAGTGCATCATGAATGATCTCAATTCCTTGTGTTTTAACAAAGGAAATTGAACACAGTGCATAAATACTAGGATTTGAAAAAAAAATCTAAGATAGTGATGTATATCCACAGAAACCAAAATTAATCATTCCTAGGCCCCAGAAGGAAGAGAAGATGACAGAGAAGTGCAAAGAAGAAACATTTTTGAGGTAAAGGAAATGTGCTAGGGACTGAGTGTGGTGGCGTGTGCCTGTAATCCCAGCACATGGGAGACTGAAAACAAGAGAATCACTACTAGTCTGATCTGTGTAGTGAGACCCTTTATACCCTGTAGTCTTCTGATATGACTATATGTTTGCATATATATAATGAATAATTGATCAAATAGTCTTTAACACAGATGATAGTGACAATACATGTAAATTGTACCTTAATTAAAATAATAAAACAAAATAATAATTTCATCAGTGGCAAAAATAAATCGTTTTGGGAAATTAAACTCTGAAAAGAATACAGTAATCACTGATACAGTATTCCTGGAAAGATGGACTATTTAGTAATGTAACATGAAAATACGTTATAAAATCCCACATTTAGAAATATCCTATCAAAAATCTGGCCTGTATTCTTTAAAACTCCCAATCCTAAAAAACAGAAATTGAGAATCTGATGAATAAATTAAAAAAACAAAAGATTGAAATACAGAAAATACAACATGAGAACCTGGAAATCTGAACACTGCAAATGATATATATGGAGCAAAAACAAATTGTAATATGGTAGTTTAGACAAAAATATTTTATTATTGCAATATGACCTGAGATTGTTAAGTGGTTTGTGGTTATATACCAAAATAAGCTTCTCCACAGGAAATACACACTGAAGTGTAAAGGTGTAAAAAAATCTGAAATAGGTAGAAAAATAGAAATATAATTAAATAAATATAATTTAAGGTTTATTTAACATATATTTATGTTTATATTTATGGAAAGCAAACATGACAAAAAGTTCAAAATTTATGTCTCTATATAAAATGTATATGGAATTTCTTGATAATAGTCTTCAAAATTGCCTGTGAATTAAAAATCACAAATAATAAAAATTTTAAAACAGAAAATCTAAAATTTTAGGATGGGTTGGTTATATAATGACCTCCTAGAATGAGTCCTGAATGACTGTATCGACGTCTATGTATCCATTTTCTCAGTTTTAGGAGAGAACCCACTTTGCAATTTCAGGTAGAATTATTGTTAAAATATACAAACATGCTTTTTACTTTGCATATGGATTTCCTTTCAATGTGTAATGCAGAAGCTAATGTGTAACAACTGTTTTCCATTGAATAGGTAAGAAATGCCAATATACCTTCAAGAAAGCACCAGCCACAATCACAGCACTCACAAGCTCCATCTGTTACCCTAGTTTTGAGTTTTCTTCTGGTGGAAGATACCGTTTTTGTTGTTTGTTTTGTTTCTTGCAACGTGCATACACCTTTGGAAGATGATTCCTTCCCTTTTTGAAAGATAAAATTTTCCTTTTAGTCTTTGTAGCCCTGCCAAGCTGTACTTCATTCCATCTAGACCAGTGACTTCCTTTCTTGAATTTAACCATCTGCTTTAAAAACTGGTATTTCCCATCTAACCAGACTATGTCCGAGGTTATTACCACAAATAAAAATTTAAGTTGTTTAAGGCTACTTTTCTGTGTGTGACTGCCAGGAATCTGCACCAACAACTAATATCTATATAATTTGGGGGAAAATTGCACTAAATTGATCTGTTAGAGTTTAGAGACATTCTAACAGATTTTATCCATGACAGGTTTTATCCATCCACCACATGTCCATTGCCTGCGAATGCTTCTATTTCACCAATTCCAATTTGAGAATGTAACTTTTTTCTTTCAGTACAAGTTTTAACCTTCTTTTTCAAGATATTTCTTCCAGGTCAAGCTGGCAGGACACATATATTCACAGTATCAAGATATTCCTTCAAGGTCACACTAATAGGGTCAATATATTCACTGTGTCTTACATATTTGCACTTGGATTCTCTAGACATTATGTTCAGACAAATAGAAACTATTGAATACCAAGATTTCACTACACTCATAAAGATCTAGGTAAACAAAATAAGATGAGACTCATTTAGAATTTAAAAGATATTATAGGGTATTCTAGGTTTGGCATTGCAATATATATATGCAAATATATAGAATATATATGAAAATCAGTAGAAAAATACATATAAATTCAGATACTGAAATTATCAAATGTA
>NW_004524592.1:5519379-5525355 GCF_000260255.1 Octodon degus | reverse complement strand
TGTGTGTGTGTATGTGTGTGTATATAAATTAATAAAATATGAACTGAGAACAATAAACATATAATAGTAACAAATACAAAATATTTTTGATAATGAAAAATATAAAATTGGATAATAATATAATTGTAACAAGAATTCCTAAATGATAATTTTTATGTAGCTTTCCCTCCTGGTACTGCAAACCAGACTCAGGACCTTGTGGTTGCCAGGCAGGCGCTTCTGCTACTGAACTATATCCTCAACCCCCTAAAGGATAATTTAAACAGAATATTCAAAACTACTAAAAATAAAATAGGTACATAGCAAAATAGATATCAAGTTAATCTCAAAGAAGCAGGTAAAAGGAAAATAGTTAAGTCACATTGACTAGAATTATTTTCAGTAATTTAATAAGGTATTAATAATGTCTAAGGATTATCAATAAAGATATCAATAATTCAATTTTTAATAGGCAAAACAACGTGATAGCCATTTCCAAAATGGAAGTTATTCTGATAAGCATTAAGAATAGGAAAAAAGGCCTCAGAGATATATACATGAAATTCAAAATAAAATACAAATACTTATTCACTAGAGAAACAGAGATGATCAAACCAAATTTTAAGATTTTTTTTTTTTGAACCAGGGATTGAACTCAGATCCTTGAGTTTGCCAATCAAATGCTTATCCTACTGAGCCATCTCCCTGGCAAGATTTAATTATTTATTTGGTACAGGGTCTTACTATGCAGTTCAGACTCAAAGTGATCCTCCTGTCTCAGCGTCTGTAGCGCTGGGATTACAGGTGTGCATCAGCAAGCCCAGTTTTGGTGGCCAGCATAGCACCGGGCCAGCCTGGCATGTGGTACCAGGGATCAGGCCCAGGGCCTTGCACTTGCAAGGCAGGCACTTAGACCGCTGAGCTATCTCACCAGCCCATACCAAGTTTTAGGGAGGTTGTGGACTGTTACTTTTTCTGTGGTATTACAAACTTATAGAAATATTTGGAAAACAATTTCTGGAATATACTCCAAATATTCTATAGATATATCTTGTGATAAAATATTTTCAATTGTGGGTATATAGTCAGGATAAATAAATAAGGGCAAATATGAACTAAAGCACTTAAACAGGAATGCTCATAGGGCAAAGCTGAAAACTGCCAAAATAAACCTAACAGCAAAATGAGTAAAAAACTGATGTGTTTATGTGACAGATGACTCTTTGACAAGAACAGCAACAAGCTATTATGCTGAAATGCATAGATTAATTCCACAGCAACATGTTTATTGAAAGACAAGGGTAGGCACACTGCATAATTGCTTTTTCATAAATTTCAGAACATGAAAACAACAGTGCTAAAGTCAAAACAGAACTTGATCTCTCGAGGACTGGAAGAGCACAGGGAGGGGCCTTTGTACAATGACAGAAATGTTCTGTATCTTTATTTTGGTTGTACTACAGACAAAATTCATTGAGATTTACACATTTGAGATTTCAAATAAGACATTTCATATAGAGATAGAGATAGAGATAGCAATAGAGATAGAGATGATATGGACATAATTTCACCAAAGATGGAATTTCACTTAATGAATACTAAAAGATATATTTCATGAATAAGGAAAATGAGCCCAAAAGAAAGGATAGTGAACAAATAAACCTGCATGTGTTTATGCAAGCAAGCAGCTTTATGTAATGAATTCTTATTATACTAATGTCCAAATCAAGTTCCAGAGATTCAACAAAACAGAATGGAAAGGAATGAGCTGTGGAAAAGACTTCTGTTTTTCACTCTTGGTACTTGTACAAAACTCTTCTGTGTCTCTCTGTCTATCTTTCTCTCTCTGCATCTCTCTGTCTCTCTCTTTGTCTCTCTGTCTCTGTCTGTCCCTGTCTGTCTCTGTGTGTCTCTGTTTCTGTCTGTCTGTCTGTCTCTCTCTCTGTCTCTCTATCTCTGTCTGTCTGTCTGTCTCTCTCTCTCTCTATCTCTGTCTCTGTCTCTCTCTCTCTCCCTCTCTCTCTCTCTGTCTCACAAACACACACTTACACAGTAGTCATTGGCCTAGGTGATATAACTCTGTTATAACACTTGTGTAGCATGAATGAGGTTTTGAATTTGATTCCTGGTAGCTAAAATAAAAAAATATTGCACTCATCTTATAAAAAAATGTCTCTACATTTCAGATGCTTGCCTGAATATACATAGTTTTGAAATCTGTAAAATATAATTAAGAGAACACAATTATTATTATTAAATCATGAAAAGTGACACATAAACTTTAAAACAATTCATCTATTTCAATGCTAGGTGACAGGTACAGAAAAGGCTAAATTAGATATTCAAATTACATGTTCAGTTAGTGACAATGTCTATACTAAAATAAAACAGGCCCCTGATGCCTTATCCTGTATATTATTTTCTTAATATTTTATACCACTAACGGGAATGGCTCCTAGATATTTATAGAAAGGAAATAATGCTCTAATTCTCGTTTACCAGGCTTTTGTGAAGAGATTACAATGCACACAATGAGACTATAATACAGACTCAGGGTGTCTGAACTTCTCTCCATGGAATATATGAGCAAAGTTTAAATTTAAGTTTATGACTTAAAGTCATAAACCTACTCTTCATCGGAATTCCACAGAACTTTCCAAATGTCTTCTGGACAGTCCTACTATAGAAACTAACATGAAACAAAAACAAGCCATTAAATAATGTTGAGCCTGATTAGAAGTCATTAGTAACCCTCTAACTTGTCGCAGTACTCCGTGGGCAGGCGACACGACGTGGCTGCTCTCTCCGAGAAGGACCCAGCATTGTGCTGCCCCTGAAGGCTCAGTCTTGCTGAACTCAGCCTCAGCTTTTCCATGGAACCATGTCGGTGCGTTCTTATTTCTTTGCTGCTGTGACCAGATGGAAGTTTGCCTTCTTTTCCAGAAAGTCTATGAATAGGCAGAGTGGAGGTGACAGCTCACACAGGGCAGTGCCAGATGCTCTTGTTTATTCCAGAGTGTTAAGGGACATTTCTTGGCAAAAGTTCAATGGCTTTTTGGAGGATTTTCCAAAGGGTCTTGGTTTTTTTGGGTGAAAATCTGTTTCTGTGTGCAGCCCAATGAGGAAAACATACTTGTCCACTAGTACTGGCTTTATTTTTCTTGGTTTGCATTCTTCCCTGAAACAGTAAGACTTTTTTATAGTCCCTCCCAAATATGCACTTAAGCTTATAATTTGTGATTAATCTTTTAAAAATTAAAAATTACTTTGTAAAGAAAAACAAGTCATTCTGTGTATTTATGGATTAAGTCACAAATAATTTTCTTGGATGGCTCTTTGTGTTTTAGGGGACAAAAACCATAGATACATAAATGCAATTATGTGTAAAACAAGGTACTTCATCCAATAAACCACGTCTCTGTATTTGAACTGCTAATATTCAGATTTTAACTCCTAAGTGACTTGCACAAAATGATTAATTCATTCATTTCAAAATTTAATTTGAAGCTTAGCTTGCAATTCAAGCAAACTACTTGGATTTGCTTAAAGTGGGGTACTTTGTTAAAACAAATCTAGTTTTAAATTCATTATAATACTTGTGTTACATTAGCGGTTTCTTTTGTTCCAACACTGTAAAATACAACTGTTCAAAATATAGATGGCTTGAATATAAACATTAATCTAAAATAATATGATACAATGCCAACTTCAAATGCTTATGCACAAAGAGCTAGTTTTGACTTTTATTAACTCTGTTGCAGGATAAAAGAGGAGGAATTCAGACAGAAATCTAATTGTGGTGGCCACAAGAGATGACAACGCTCATCTCACATAAGGAAATTTGTGAGCCGCACCCACATTTGGTCTAACCCTAGCCAAGTGGCAATTCCTGCTGAGTCATTTGGCTTTTACTGTTTCTTTCTCTGTCATTGGATTACTGTGGCTCTATGTCCTTCATTACTTACCAGATGGGAAGCAAAAAGAGTAGTTTTTGCTACACTTGTTTTGATCCCTTTTTTAATCTGTTTGATTGCCTTAGATGTGAACCTCTCGTTGCTTGTCTCTACAGTTGAAGGATTCAGTTTGAAGGAGATATTCTATTCCATGAGTTGGAAGTATCCACATCTTTAATTTTTCGATTAACTTTTAAGTTAAGGGCTAGGGAGAGTACAGTTAAATTCACTGGGGGTATAAGCACTCGCACATTATGCCTACATTCAGAAACTTGCATTGTCTTTCTGAAAGAGCAGTCTCCTGAATATGTCACTTTTTGGCTCACTTTGCTGACCAAAGGAAGAGTCCTACTATGGATAACATACTTATGACTTCGAATTTTTTTTTAACAGTCAAGTACAAAATATAAAAATATAGATTAGATCAATTAAAATTGCACCCGGCCTTTGGACAAGCAATACACAGCACTACACTTTGTACATTGGTTCTTTTTCCCCTGGAAGCCTTAACGGAACCCAGCAGTCACAGGCTGACATCTCCTAGTGAAGGACAGGAGGAGCACACAGGTCACTGCTTGCTTGTTCATTGCCACTAAGCCAGTCTCTCTCGAGCATGTGCTCGTCCAGGGGAGGATGCTCGTCTGCGATGAGGGCCTCCTCTGCCTCCGAATCAAGTCCATGAAGGACTGACTACCCAAAGAGGCTAAGGAGGAATTTTAATTTGATATCAGAGACTTCCCTGACATTTATTAAAATAAGGGACAGAAAGATAAATTCAGCAGTGAGTCTGTTAGGTCATAGAGTATTCTTACTGAAAAAGATTTTACTACTGCCTCTAATTTCATTGTTGTTTGTCTGTTCTAAGTACTCACATCTTTGTTTTGTTTTGTACTTGTTATGTGTCTAGTAGTTTATCAGTTTCTCCTAGATTCTTCAACATATAAGTTTCCAAATTAACTTCTTATAATATTCTGGATTTAGGTGGCATCCATTGTGATTTCACTTCTTTCTTTTTAACTGCATAGAGAAGCATCTTTTCTTTTGTTCATTTCATTTCTTTTCTTGTTCTTAGCTAAGTGTTCGTCCCTTTTTGTCTTGCCGTTTAAAGAATAAATTTCTTGAGTTGACTGATCCCATGTACCTCCACTTAGTGTCAAATTCATCAATTTGTACTTTAATGTTCATAATTTCTTTCTATCTGTAAGTCCAGATTTGGGTTTTTCCTTCTTTGTTTTTTCCAGAATGTTGAGATACATAATTAGGCTGTCCACTTGGGATTGCTCTGTCTTTGTAATTGGACATTCACAACTGTAAACTTTCCTCTTGGACCTGTTTTCGTTGTGTCCCATAAGCCTTGATATACTGTGTTCCCTTTGTCATTTGAGTCTAAGAGACTTTCAATTTTTTTCCTTGATTTCTTTTGTGACACGTAGATTATTCAGTTGTGTGCTATTTAATTTTCATATGGGTTCAATAATTTTGTGAAGGGTTGCTGTTCATTTCTAGCTTCATTCTGCTATGTTCCAATAGTTTGCAAGTGATTACTTCAGTTTCTCTGTATTTATTGAGCCATGTTTTGTGGCCTAAGCTATAATTTATCTTGTAGACTGTTCCACGTGCTACTGAGACAAATGTGAATTCTGTTATTGTTGTATAAAACATTCAGTGTCTGTTTAGTTCTTTTGTTCACTGGTGAGGTTCCTTTTTGATAATTTCTTTGTTAAGCTTTTAACTTACTGACCTTTCCATTTGTGTGAATGGGGTATTAAAATTTACTACTATATGTATGCTGAAGTTTACTTGGTCTTTTACATCCATAGTATTTGTTTTATGAAATGGGATGCACTGGGATTTGATGCCTACATATTTGCAGCTGTCATCCCTTTGTGATGGATGAATTGTTCCATTTTACTAATAGTGACCTTTTGTCCTTTATGATCAGTTGGTTCGAAGTATACTTTGTTTAAATGTAGGATATCTACTCTTACTTTGGAGCTGCTGTTGAACGTGGCATCATTTTTTGTCATTATACTTCCGGTCATTG
>NW_004524592.1:5517276-5518568 GCF_000260255.1 Octodon degus | reverse complement strand
AATTTTTATTATAACAATGTGTCATACAGAAGTTCTCTTGTTGTGGCTATCTGACATTCTGTATACCTCATTTATCTGAATATTGAAATATCTCCCTAAATATGAAAATTTTCTGCTATAAATTCAGTTAATAGAATTGTCTTTTGTTGTTTGTATTCATTTTTCCATGTGTCCTTGATGCCTATAATTCTTACATTAGTTTGTTCTCTGAGTCATCCAGCAAATGACAGTGTCTCATGGTTGTAGGGTATCAGTGAGTGCATGGTCTACTACACCAAGCTTGCCTTCTAGTTCTCACAGCCTCTACTCACAATGGTAATCTCCACTGCCCAGACTTACAACTGAAGCTTTTATCTCTTAGATTTCTGCTCAATTTCTTTCATAATCTCTATCTCTGTACTAAAATGGTCCTTTGCACAATGCATTTTTTAAAATCAGCTTTCTGTTTGCATCTTGTTGTCTTAAAAATTTTATTAATTCAATTCTTTATCTGGTTATTTATATCCTAGTTGAACTCCCTGATCAGCTCAGTTTTGTGTTTTTTTGTTGCTTCCTTTTTGCTGTCTTCAATTACTTTAATCATTTGTTGTTTCAATTATTTGCCTACAATTTACTCCAACTTGCTACATATGAGATTAAATTTTGAGGTGTTAAGTGTTTCTGGAAGCATCTGGTTGTCTTATTATTCTTGTTTAAGTGTTGTCTTATTATTCTTGTTTTTATTGTATTGTACTGAACTTTAAGGATTAGTTAGGGTAGAAAAAACTCTGTGGGATGTCATTAGTTAGTTTTGGTTTCCCTGTGATGTGTCCTAGGCTTTGGTTATATTTTGGTGTTTATGCACCTCTTCTTCCTTCCTGAATGTAAGGAAGTCAGTCCCAGTCACTGCGCTGAAGGAGAGAACTACTGACAGTTACATCAGCATCTGCAGAATCAATCATATTGCAATCACGTAATAGAAAATCTGCTTTAACAATTTCATTCTTTTCACGTTAACCCAGAAAACATGTGAAATCCCACTGATGACAGGTAGGCTGGAATGCAGAGGATGAGGGGAGAAGACGGAAGGGAGAAAAGGAAAGAGAATAGTTGGGAAATCACAAAAGAAGGAAAAAATGGAAAATGAAAAAAAATGAGACTTAGTTGATAGTATTTTTATATGTGGAGTGGAGGGCTGGTGTGAAAGTGTGTTGTGTGCTTAGCTGCTCGAACAAGGGAGAGGAACAGAGGGAGGGAAGTGTAATTGGAGATGAGGCCAAGTTAATATGCTAATAGAAAACTTGTGTTTGAGT
>NW_004524592.1:5514141-5515613 GCF_000260255.1 Octodon degus | reverse complement strand
CAAATACATTCAATTTTGTTGAGGGGTGTGGTGTGGAGTTGGGCTGGTCAACTACCCAGTCTTCTGCCACTTCCAAGGGGCTTTGTGCCCTCTTCCTTCCATGCTGGTCCCTGCAGCTCCTAAGCCTGCTCTTTCTACACTACGCTGAGTGAAGACATCATGCAGCCTCTTCTGTCTGTGCCCTGCTCTTTGGCTTTTGGCCTGTGCCAAACTTTCTGTCCATACTTCACATACCTGAATACCTCTATTCAGTCCACAAATTCAGTGATCACTTGGGCGTGATGAGCTCAGCTGCTTTGGGTGGTTTTAGGAGGTTTCCTGAACAGGCGCTGAGCTCCGTAGTGTTTGGAGGGGCGTGGGAGAGCACCTGATGCAGTGTCTCTTCTCTCCCCCTAGATCACACCAGTTGTACTGCTTTCTGTCCCTGTGACACTCTAACTCTTGGTTATCTCAGTGTCTTATCCTGATTCCCCAACTGGGACCATGTTTCTGTTTCATTTATTCCCCAAGATAGAAGTATGGCACTTAGTCATTGTCCTCTGAATGATTCTCAGACCTTTGTTGCTTTAGTTCTCTGATTCACAAATATCTTGCTTACTGCATTCCTTCTCTCAGTGAGAAGGGAAGGGACATGCCACAAGTGAACCCTGGCTAGTGGCTGGTGGGTTGGGGCCTAAATAGCAGCCAGGCCAGTACTGCTGCAATTGCCTTCTTTCCTCAGGACCTTAGATCTTTTCCCTGGATGGTTTGTTCCTTAGAAGTTCAGTCCAAGCAGTAACAAGTCCAAGAGGTTGCCCTGCTTCTTTTCTGGAATAAAACTGGAATTTTCTTGATGGGTTTCTTGCTCAAGGTATCTCCTCGTATTTCCTCCCTCTCTCTTCCCCCATTTATAAGTGGCTGTGTTTCTTGCTGAATGTCTTCTCAGTGTGTCATATTGTCATATCTAATTAGCTGTGAGGTCAATAATTGCTCCAGATCCTTTAATTGATTTGATTATACTTAAAAAATCAGTTATCACCATTGACCTGAGAAAAGTGTACTAGAACCATTTATATCTGATTTTCTTCATCTATAAAGCTTATCTAAGCATAGCTAATTTCTGATTTTTTTAAGGACTCAGTTAAATGCATAAAATGCATATCAGAGTGCCTACAGGATGAAATTTTTTTGTGTGTGGTTGTCATCATCATTACTCACAGTATTAAGAAAAATCTGATTAGAATTTATTTTGCATTTATAATAAAGGCAGGAAAGAATTGTTCCAAGTATAAATGGAAAAACATATATGGAAAAATAAAAAAGACAATAATTATTTTCTTCAAATATTACTCTTCTTTACACTGTAATAAAAAAAACCCTCTATTTAATTGTGTAAATAAATGGGGCTTTATTACTTTTACTAACTGGAAGCTTAAGAGAAGTTTTAACTCTAGATATGACAAGTTGCTTGAGCTTAAACATTGTCATTCAAA
>NW_004524592.1:5508774-5513756 GCF_000260255.1 Octodon degus | reverse complement strand
TATCAGCTTTCTTTGCACATCATTGCCAGTCTGCTGTAGACTAAGATGAGCAGCTCATGTGGGCTTGACTAATATCAATGATGTATCTCAGTCTACTGGTTGAACTCAAGCACATTATACTGTCTAACACATAGAGTAAAAATTTATTAATAATAAATTTGTTGTGGTTTTTTTGCAAATAAGCAAAGCAAGTTCCCTTTCTTTGTCTATGTCTGACTCCCTTCATAGAAGCAAAAGCTTTACATATGTTTCTTTAACAATATGTTGTTTATAACTATATTATTCTATTTCTATCTCTGTATATCTCTGGCATAATATTTAGGATCACAATATAAGTGATGGGTCCCTGTCATTACAAATATCCTAATAAACTCTGTAATCAGCAGCTACCCTGGAATGTCATTGACTGCACCTGGTCTTTATTTGGTATTGGTACTTCTTTAGAGTATAATACGATGTCTAGGCCGTAGTAGTATTTCGTAAGTGTTTGCTGTGGTTATTGCTGCTGCTTCCCCTACTTCTGTTGGCTGGAGAAACCACATTACAATATTTCTTCAATTATTTGCTGTATCTTCTCAGGAATTTTTGAAGTACGTATGGATGTTGGGAAAACCAATGTTTTAGAAGTCTACATCTTTGCAAATTCAAAACAAAATAAAAACACTTCTTTCACAAATTATCTCTGTTTTTGCTTACCTTTGCCAACCATTCTTTTGCTATATCTGGTTGCAAGTTTTTCACAACAATGATCTGTGAATGTCTATATGTCTATGTGTATGATGAAATAGAATTGTGGAAATGAAAGGCCTTTATAAATGGAGGCACGATGCTATCTTGACAGGATTTTTCTTTGTCCTGCAATAAAATAATCTTACTCAATAAAATGATAGGCTAAATGTCTCCAAACATTCCATTATAAAAGTACTTGTTATCATTACCTTCTTTTTATGTCATAAAGTGCAAAGGAAAATATTCCTAAATCATGAAAATTATAGCCACAAAATTCTATCTGAATGTATTAAAAAAATTGTAGAATCAATGAATAAGAACATCAGGTTCTGCAGTACAAACACTGCTCTTTTATTTCCGGTGCTTCAGAAAAGACTTTCACTGTATTCTCTTACATCTCTTTTACCTGTATCCTTGATTATTAACAGTAAATGGGACAATGTCCATCACACAGTCATGCATTGAGTGTTTTTAATTTTTTATGCACGCTACTTGAATCACTGAAATTTAAACTTATTTCCTGGAATCATCTTGAATCTTGTTCCAATATTTCTTTCCTGAAGTTGGCCTAAAAAATAAAATACATAATTCAATATTATATATCCAGGAAAAGAGTCGCCTGTAACTGAGAAACTATTAAGAATATAAATATGAGTTGCCATATATATTTTTGAGTGGAGTATTTCTATTTTTTCATTGTAGACCTTCCTAATTTTTTCAGTTCAGCATATGTTTTAAATACTGATGTTCTTGACTTACAGTGGTTTGAACCATATTTTCTTTTTTGCTTTAAAGTTCTGTAAAACTGATGTTCATTAAATAGTTACCATACTTTAACTTTTGAATTTTAATCTTTTCCTTTGTCACCATTATAATACAGGATATTGTCACACTGTTGAGCAGCAACAGCAAGCTGCAGCACCTAGTCAGCTGCACACTTAGGAGCATGAAAAACTGATATTCTACAAGGAAACTCTATGTCTTAGCTATGTTAAGAAGGTTAGGTATATTAAAATCCATTCTATTAGCTTTTTGATCCTGGGAGTTCAATGCAACACTCATACATGCTACACCAGGTAAGTGCCATGCCAGTGTTCTACCTCCCCAGCCCCATAAGCCTTCTTTTTGATTAGCAGTGTTTTCAACTCATGATGGATTTATCAAGAGGTAACTCTGTATTAAGTTAAGAAACATTTTTTACTCTTCATTGAATGAAAGAACAAACAATGAATGAAGTAACTTACTTGGACTAATTCCATTCGTCTAAATAATTTAAGTCTATAACATTTAACCCCACTAGAGGGATTAATATCTGTTGAACTAGTCATATTACTATCTACTGAGCAGCTTTTCATTTGAAGAAACAGGAAGATGAAAAGATAGTCAACTTTAACTTTGAAGTCAGATTTGAGGATCATCAAAGCCAGTAGAGTTAAATAAAAAGAAAGTCAGAGAGGTAGGAAGCAGCAATTCAAGTACTGCCTAATAGGCTAGGAAAATGTCTAGCTGGAAGTTTTGAAAAACAAAGTGATGTGATCTGGTCTCGGTGATTTAACAGTATTTTAAGGGGTGTTTTGGCTCTGTGTAGAAAATGAAAGGGTTGTGGAGGCAAATATGAAACAGAAAAACCTTAGGAGTCATAGTGAAGTATTGTTAGGAAGGACATGTTGATGACTTAAGAAACAACAGTAGCAGTGGAGATGGTTTTAAAATGGTTAAATGGGTGATTTTTTTAAAAAGAGCCTTACAGTTGAACATTGTGAGAGACAGGGATACAGCAAAGACAATCAGCAAAGATAGGGCCTTTGCATGAAAATAGACAAGACTGGAGAAGAGTTAGTTTCCAGGGTAAAGTTCAACCATTCTCTCTTTACTGAGGTCAACTTGAAAGCTCTGTGAGAAATATTTCATCCTGGGGCTCTAATGTGTGGGCACTCCACTGTTTACCTGTTGCATGAGCTGTGAACCTTTTTTCTGAGTGCAATTTCTGTCTTCTACTAAATAGAATTGTAACAAAAAGACTGACCTCCTAAAGTGGTTTGTGTGGATTAAATCAGTTAATCCATATTAAAATCTTAGACTACGCAAAGAGTAAGCCTTTTCTTTAATGTATTTGGTACAGAGTCTCACTACACAGCCCAGACTTACGGCCCCTCCTGTTTACAGCCTCCTCAGCACTGGGATTACAATCGTGCACTGCTGCGCTTGATCTGTGTTGCTGCCTCAGGGTGCTCGGGGCGGGGCCAGCATGGCATGTGGTACTGAGGATCGAACCCCAGTCTGTCCCGAGCCAGTGGGTCAGTCAATGAAGGTCACCTGGGAGAGGAGCGGGGAATTGAGGAAGGGACAAAGGACAGGAGATGAGAGAAATGGAGACAAGACAGGATTCTGATCAAGTCTTGTTTATTCAGGGGAGGTGCTGGGTATATATAGTGGCGGCATAGGGAAATAACCTGGGGGGGGGGTAAAAGGTGCAAGTAACTAGGCAACCGGGCTATGACAGGAAGTCCCACCCCTGGGCCATAGCAGGAGACTTATGGGAAATAGGCGGGGTAAGAAGAATTAGGAGCTTAGCTCAGCAGAAGTAGGGGAAGAGGAACCCGGAAACCCACTTGCAATAGGATTGGAGGCCTGGAGTTATTGAGCCTCCCACACCGGTCCCTGCTCTTGTCTAAGCAGGCACTTAGTCTGCTGAGCTGTGTTGCCAGCCCAGGGTAAGCATTTATTATTATTTTTAATTTAATTATTTTTTAAATTTTATTATTTTTAATTTCCTACAAGTAGAAATATATATTTTTTTATAAGTATGGAACTCCAAAACAAGATGCATTTAAAGTTACAACGAGGATATAACGTCTTAAGACCAGCTGCAAGTATATAAAACATGAATGTACATAGGGAAAGAAATGTTCTACAGATAGAAAACTAAAATATTCCCACATTTTATGGTAAAGGAGATGAAATGTATCTAAAGAGAATCAGAAGGAGCTGGATACATATTTGAAAAAAAATGATGTTAACAGTGGAGTTGACTAAAATATAAATTGTTCACAACGCTATTTCTTAGTCTTTAGGAGAAATGTTAAAATGAGATGAGTTGAAGTGGAAGGAGAAGTGAAAACCGAACAGTCAATCAGGCTAAACTTTTCCTATTTTTTTACTTTTTCTGAAGGGGCTGGAGGCAAATAGCAATGGGTGGTTGATTTTTATCTCAACAGGAGATATTTCAACATGATTGCAGGTAAATAGGAATGATCCCACTATACACATTAAGGGAATTTCCCTATTTTCTTTTACATTGCAACAAACTTGAAATAGAATGTATCTGCATTTAGGTAAGAGAGCATTATCCAAGTGCCTTCAAATGAGAAGGTTGCCAATGCCCTAAAGACAAACGGTAAGGTTATGATAACACTACTTTTGATAGTATTTGTGCAAACAAGAATGTCTCTCTCTCTCTCTCTCTCTCTCTCTCTCTCTCTCTCTCTCTCTCTCTCTCTCTCTAGCATAAAGAATTTACAGTACTCTAAAGAGATATTTCACAATATTATTGAGACAAATTTTTGTCTTTTAAGCAAGATACAAGTTGACCTTAATACAAGACTAATTTTATTCTCATTCAGGATAAAATAATTTCACAAAGACCCTGAGAAATGTATATCTCACGTTGTTGATACTGTCGAGCCCCAGACTGTTAGGTTTTAAAATATAACCAGAATAAAGATATCTAGTCCATTTATCTTAATTTCTCCATTCATAACTTTCTGTCTGATCAAATATAGTTCTTTGTTGAATATTTATGCTCTTGGGTTCCTCATGACTAAGTTCTCCATTATTTACAAATGTCACTAATAACTTGATAAGACCTTTACAATTTAACAATATGTGAACATACAGCTTCTAAAATAATAATTTCTCTTTTGCCCATAAGACTTACTCAAATGAATTTATCATTATTTTAATTGTATGTCCTTATATGGTATATTTTTGTTATTTGATATAGGTATATCATGGTACGTAACAATCAAATCGATGCAGTTAGCTAAATCATTATACTGAACTAAATGAGGTACTTAGTATAATGAGGAAATCAAGACAGCACAAATGCATTTTTAATGCTTCCCTGCTTTGTTTTGTTTTGTTTTGTTTGTTTTTGTTTTTGTTTTGCTAGTAGCATGCTGTTCTTATCACAGTTGAGGTATAATTTCAAGTCAGGCGTGGAGATGTGCATGCCTTGCCCAGAATTGCTTTTG
>NW_004524592.1:5507830-5508674 GCF_000260255.1 Octodon degus | reverse complement strand
TGAGTCTTAGGATTGTTTTCTCTAATTCTGTGAGGCATACTATTGGTGTTTTGATCAAGATTGCATTAAATTAAATTTGTGCATCCATTTTGGAAGCATGGCCAATTTCACTCTATTAATCCTACCCAAGAACAGTAGATATTTTTCTACCTTCTTATATCCTCTTTGATTTCCTTTTTCAGAGAACTATAGTTTTCAATGCATAGTTCTTTTACTTCCTTTGTTAGAATTGATTCTCAGGTATTTTATTTTCTTTATTTTTAAAGGTACTTCCATAATTTTCTTTTCAGTAGGTTTGTTATTTGTGTGTAGGAAGGCAATTGAATTTTTGGTGTTAACTTTTTATCTAGCTACGCTAATAAATTTGGTTATTAAATCCACAAGTCTTTTGTTGGAGTTTTTAGAGTCTTCTATGTAAAACATCATGTCATCTGCAAAAATAATAATTTAATTTCTCCCTTTCCTATTCTTATTCCTTTTATTTCTTTCTCTTGCCTAGTTGCTGTAGCTAATATTTCAAGAACCATATTGAATAAAAGTGATGATAGTGAACATACTTATTTTGATGATTTTAGAGTAAAGGCTTTCAATTTTTGTCTATTAAATATAATGTTGGCTGTTGGTTTGTCATAGATGACTCACAAGATTGAGATAAAGACCATTTATTCTAGTTTTCTGTAGAGTATCACGAATGGGTGTTGGACTTGGTAAAAAGATTTTCTACATTTATTAAGATGATCATATATATATTTTCAGTCTTAATATGGTATATTACATTTCTTGCCTTTCATATATGAAACAATCCCTGCATCTTTGGGATGAATCCTACTTATTCATGGTTTAC
>NW_004524592.1:5504817-5506965 GCF_000260255.1 Octodon degus | reverse complement strand
AGCTTTCAAATTGATGGAGAAATGAGATGCCTCCATGACAAAACAGAAGTGATACAAGTCATGACCACCAAACCAGCACTCAAAAATGTTATGAAGAACAAACAGAGATAACTAGGAGTAAGCTCCATAAACACCAACAAAATGAATCCAACAGTCAAGGCAGATAAAAAACAAGAAAAAAAAAAAAGGAAGGAAAAAAACTGTCAATCCTAGATCTGTTTCTCCAGTCACTGTATAGCCAGATGGGCAGACAGAGCCCAAATCCATGTTGATTTTAGCAAACCAGCAGTAGATTATGATGGGGTAGCAGGTAATCCCAGCAACCCTGTGCTTTTAGTTCCACCTCAGTTCAGGATAGTTTCTGGCTGTGAGGTTGGCACCTGTTTTGTTCAGGCTAAGGCAGTCGGCATGCTTTCTGTTAGCTTGGATTTAGCTCCTCCGCCTCCTGTTTGAGTCCCATTCTGCCTGTCCAACACTGGATGGAGCCAAAATGAAGCTGCTCTGAGTGCTAAATTAGGTTGGCCTCTCTCCAATATGGCTACCAGTCAACTGCCCTCTACTGGTGGGCATCTGATCCCAAATAAATTAGCAGACACTGAAGTCCCTGGCAGCCACTGCTCCATTCCCCTGGTACATGTATCTGTCTAGGCCTCGGGGACCACACAGAGTCTCCATGTGTCTGCAGGTTTGACTCATCCCTCCCACAAAGTGATCCAGGGCTCAAAGAGAAAATGCTGCTTGACATCTCCTTCTTCTGGGTTAAGACCTTTCTTTTCTCTCCTTGTGGGCTTGAGTTCTTGCTTCAGATCCTTGCTGGGTGCTGGAGACCCACTTCCCTCCTTCTCTTCCTCACATTGCTCTATTCCAGCACCAGGACTTCAAATCTCAGATATTCTTTTGCCTTGCTCTTCACAACTCATCCACTTTCCTAGAAGTACTCAGTCCTATCTGCTAACACTATACCTTGAGATAAGTCTCAGCATGTACATTTTGGAGGTGTAGACACATTTAAGTCTTAGTTGTCTCTCCATATAATACAGGATGAGCTCCCCACTTCATTGTCTTACAACATTATGAAGTCCTTTCTACCATGTAAAGTAATATAGTCACTAGATGTAAGAATTAAGAAGAGGAATTCCCTGGAAGGATATTATTCTGACTACCACATTTAGCAATTGTGAATTGTTGAAAACCTTTCCAAAGCTGTGGATTAGTTTAGTGGCTTTGTCTATGTAGACCACATCTAACTTCCTATGGTTATTTTGTGTGTGTGTGTGTGTGTGTGTGTGTGCGCGCGCGCACTCAGGGTCTCACTATGCAGCTCAGACTCTTAATGATCCTCCTGTTTTCTGACTCCCTAGTGCTTCCTACTGTCTTGCTTCCCTCATTCCTTAGCTTTGTGATAGCTTCACTCATTGGTTTGCCTTAAATAGGCAGAAAGATAAAGTTCCTTTTACTTGTATGAATCTTCTTAACCTCCTTTATCCACTTCCAAGGTAAATACAAGCTGTGTCATAGCATGCTTTACGTAATCAACTTTATTACATATAGTAGACAAGTGAAAGCTTGGAATTAAAACATTTTGGTCATTGAATAGGGTATGCCTAAAGCATTCTCTATTTGAAATTTTCAGCATCAATTGCATTAAAGTACAATCTACTGCAATAATTTACTACAGAAACCAGAATATTGATTCCTTTTTTCTCACCATTACACACACACACACACACACACATGCACACACACACAGACACACACACACAAAAGATTCAATTATGTGTTCAAAGAGAATCTTAAAATTGTTATTGATTAATCCTCTCAAGAATACAGGAGAAATGCTCATACTCTCAATATTATCTCTGCATTCTAAATAATACAACTAGAAAACTAAAAAATTGAGATTTTCCCAATTCAAAATGTACACAGAATCAGCACATGCTATTAAAGTAACCCACAGATGTTTTGCAGTGAAACATACAAACTTTTTCTTCTTTCTTTTTTTATTTGATTCCTGCAAAAAAAGTTCTCAACTTCACTATCAAATTATAGGGACCAGGGAGATGGCTCAGTAGAATAAGCACTTCCCTGGAAAGCACAAGGGCCTGAGTTCAATCCCCAATTCCACCGAAGAAGAAGAAGAAGAAGAAG